>NC_053494.1:55922011-56154511 GCF_905171775.1 Rana temporaria | reverse complement strand
GAGTCCCCCTAGGTCACGCTCCGTAGGGAGAGAGGGGAAGCAGCCAATCAGGACACAAGGGATCGTGAAGGGTAAGCCAAGGTCGGGGCAATAGGCAGACGAAGACCAAGGGTCAGGGTTACAGGCAAACAGGAGTAGTCGGGGACAAGCCAAAATCAGTACACAGCGAGATTAACGTAGCACACGGCAATCAGGAACACAAAGCTAACAAACAACGTTGAACAGCAAAGCAGACCTGCAGTGCACTAGTTAATATAGAGTTCCTGGGATGGCCTGGGGTGGAGCCATACAGGGACGAGAGATGATAAAAGGCAGCCAGATAAGGAAGTCTGGCCTCTAATGAACACATGGAGAGGAGGTAAGCTGCCAGAAATAGTACACATCCATGACAGCATGTGACTGAGATGTTCTCTCTCTATTTCCTCCTTCTGAGGATTCAAAGCCAACATCCAGGGACAGGAAGTGGATACATAATATTATTATGGGTATTTACAAATTCAGACAGTAGATGGCAGAAAATCCCTACTCAAGTGTTGTAAATAGAAACAATCTGCCCTTCCTCAGGCTAGAACTACTGAATACACAAGATCAAACTGCACATCATATATAGAACATGTTTCCTTTTTCAAATCATCTACAAAGTAAAATAGATACATCAAAATACAAATGAATATATTACAAATGTAATATGCTCCAACATAATAAAACTGTACATAAACAAAATCATATATAAGCAAATCTCTATATTTAAAGAAACAAGTGTAGATCAAAATCTGTATTTAGACCACGGGGTTGTAGGCTATATAAACACTCAATCCAATACTCTTTCTTTTTGTTAAGCAATAATTTCCTATAACCACCTCTTCTATTCTGTGGTATATGATCAATCACCATGAACATCAGTTGTGGGATCAAATGAGAATATGAAAATGAGAACCATGTTCTTATTTGATCTTACAACTGAGGGTCATGCTAATAGACCATATACCAAAGAATAAAAGAGGTGGGTGACAGGGAATTCTTGTGTTACAAAAAAGAAGTGTATTAGATTGAAGATGTAAACATCCTACAATCCAGTGGTTTAAAATCCACATATGGTTCTGAACTTGTTTATTTAGATTTGCTTGTTTATACTGTATGTATATATATACATATATATATATATATATATATATATATATATATATATATATATATATATATATATATTATATATATACAATTTTATTATGTTGGGGTATAACATTTTAATGCATTGGCGTGTGGTGCCATTTCTCTTGTACAATTTTCTATGTTCTTTTTCATGCACTTTTTAGCACTATTTTAATAAATCCCTTGGATTATCTGAACCATTTGGAGCTTTTTTCTTTTTATTCATATTGTAGGAAAAATCAAGCTCCTGAAGATGTGATTGGGTTGTCGCAGACACATTTACCCACCCAGTGTGGGGATAATTCAATTCATAAGTGTGGTATGACCTCTTTAATCTTAGGGTCCACCTACTGGTAAGTGGTTTGTGTTGTTGGAGTGGAGAGTGAGTCACAAGAGGAGTATCAATTGCTCTGCTGAAGCACAATACAACGGGTTTGAAAATTCTTGAATTCATTATTTACACACATTTTTTACATAGTGTGTGGTGTGTATAGTTTACAGAAGAGCTACATTTATATGGACTTCATATCAGGGTCTTGTGTGTGCAGCTCCCATTAGCATTAGGTTCTTGTTCAGATTATTGCAAAACTAAGCATAGATTGTTGGTGTTTTCACAGTATAAAGCTGGCCATAGACAGATCAAAATGTGTGGCCATTCTGGCTCAACAGAAGTTGATAGTTTGATTGGCCCCTGTCAAAGGAGAATGTTTGAAAACTTTTCTCTATCAGAGGCTGCTGTGTATGGCCATATTTTAGTTTAGTCATGAATTTTGTAGGATTAGGGTTTGGGTTAGGGCAATGTTAGGTTAGGTTTCACATTATGGTTACTTTTGATTTTTTTTATATATATAATAATGGTGGTCTCTTTTATTTCTCTATCCAAACTGTTTAGGAAGTCTTATTTGGATTATGTGGTAATTTTTCAGTTAAACATGTTAGTTTTATGGTAATACAGGGACACTCAAAATGCAACAAACCTGCCCCTACAACCAAAATGCACGCATTGTTTTTGGACATTATCAGATATATAGCTAGATTCAGAAAGAGTTAAGCCGGTGTATCAGTAGATACGGCGTCGTAACTCTGAATCTAAGCCGTCGTACATTTAAGTGTATTCTCAAATTGAGATACACTTAAATGTAGCTAAGATACGACGGCCTGCGCCGTCGTATCTTAGCTGTCTAGTTCCACCGGCCGCTAGGGGCGTGAACACTGATTTACGCCTAGAATGCGTAAATCAGCGAGATACGCGTATTCACGAACGTACGCTTGCCCGTCGCAGTAAAGATACGCCGTTGACGTAAGGCGTTTTCAGGCGTAAAGTTAGTCCAACAAAAAGCTGGCCTAGCCAATGTTAAGTATGGACGTCGTTCCCGCATCGAATTTTGAAAATTTTACGTCGTTTGCGTAAGCCGTCCGTGAATGGGGCTGGACGTAATTTACATTCACGTCGAAACCAATAAGTCCTTGCGGCGTACTTTGGAGCAATGCACACTGGGATATGTCCACGGACGGCGCATGCGCCGTTCGTTAAAAACGTCAATCACGTCGGGTCACGATTCATTAACATAAAACACGCCCCCCTGTTCCTCATTTGAATTAGGCGCGCTTAGGCCGGCACATTTACGATACGCCGCCGTAACTTAGGACGCAAGTGCTTTGTGAATACAGCCTCTCTAACTTACGGCGGCGTAGCGTAAATACGATACGCTACGCCGGCTGAAACATACGCCGCCCTACGTGAATCCAGCTAATACTGAATAATGCGTAATTGGTGTTGATTTTTTTAAGCAGAACCTTTCTATACACTCTGTTCTGTCCTCGCTACATGTTTTCCTGTGTGTAACTAGACATGTTGCTAAACCCTCCTATTCTGCAAAAAGCCAGACTGGATATCATTTTGAAGCTTTATTAACAAAACAGAGTGCTTTCAGGGGATGCAAAGAAATGCAAGTCCCAGTCCAACATGGGCTCTGATAGCTGGCTCTGTCTCTCCAGTCTCTAAGATGCAGTCTAAGCTCCAAGGATGCACCTGTTTCCTTTTCTTAGACTGAAGGATGATGGAAACTTTACCTTTCCCTTTCAATCTGCTGTAATTTTCTATAAATGCAATATGACTACATGGAGTTGTTCTGTACACAGAATGTGTACTGACCACTCCCCAGAAACATAATTTCCTGCTTGTGTGATTGGCTCACCAATTTTTCCAGAAGTCTGTCTAAGATTTCAAGCATTCCCTGCAACAAAAATGACATTTTTGCTGAGATATTTCCAATAGGAACAAATCTAAAGGGATACAGGCCCAGCAGCTTTCCTCATTAGTGCCCTACAGCTGCCAAAGCTGAATGATAATTATGACACCACTCCCATTAGACCTACTAAGGCACAGAGGCACAGACAAACACACACGGATTTCTTCAGAATAATATAATATTATCCTTGCAATGTACATAGATCACCCAGAGGGGAATGTTTTTTTCTCACCAAAGTGGAGTTACGCTTGAATAGTTTCTAGAGTCTGCAAAACAGTCAATTCATTCTGTGCTCCATCTAGTGGCCAAATTGAATATTGCAGGCAGAACCTAATGAATAGCCTGCTGGAGGCAGAACACACGCTATAAAGATATCAAGTGTATATTTTCACAATAACATATGAAAATGAAAGCGTATTGTTTTTAACAATGCTGCAAAAGCAAAGATAAACATGTCCATGTTTAATTGTAATACATAAAACAGTTATGAATTATTAGTACATAAATCTGCTATGAACAAAATTATGCAATTTACCATTCAAAAAATGGGTTAATTAATAAATAGATGATACGTTTGCATAATATTGTCATTCAGCATGCTTATTTAACTTTTTTTTATTCCTCTGGCATAGGTTGAATGCTTAGTGCTGAAGACTTCATTTACCATCAGGTATTATTAGTACACCAAGATAAAAATTTCTTTCAATAGCAACATCACCCAAGTCCTGCTCACAGCAGTCAGTAATCAAGACATTTCAACTGCTATTGAATCTAAAACTGTATAGTTCTGTATATCCACACACAGGGCTGTTTATTTTAATACTAAGCTCAATAAAATGGAAAGAAAGGGCTGAAGGAAACTGGTAATAAAAGAAATCTATGGTCTGCAACTGCCGGTCCCCTCCTGTAAATGCAAGCTGTCTAGCTGTCATGCTAATTCAATGGGTATAGTACTTTGTGAGACACTAACCTTTAACAAATACCCAGATAATAGCATTGACTTTCAATTCTTTATTCTAGTTTCTAGCCTGTGATTGAGTTAGGCACAAAGGGCCAGATTCACAGAAGAGATACGACGGCGTATCTCCTGATACCTCTGTGATCCGCCCGTCCAAACTATGCGGCTGATTCATAGAATCAGTTACGCATAGATAGCCCTAAGATCCGACAGGTGTAATTGACTTACACCGTCGGATCTTAGGATGCAATTCTAGGCCGGCCGCTAGGTGGCGATTCCATTGCGGTCGGCGTAGAATATGCAAATGACTAGTTACGGTGATCCACGAAGTTCCGCGTGTTCGTCGCAATCCCGTACGTCGTCACTAGTCGGTTTTTCCCGTCGCAAAGTTACACCTGCTTTAACATGGCTTATCTTTAGATCAGCCATGTTAAAGTATGGCCGTCGTTCCCGCGTCGAATTTCCAATTTTTCTTTGCGTAAGACGTCCGGGAATACGAAACGCCGTAACGCACGTCGCAGTTCAAAAAAAACGTTGGGGCGCCGTAATTTTGCGCGAAGCACGTCGGGAAATTTTAACACGAAGCATGCGCAGAACGTTCGGCGCGGGAACGCGCCTAATTTAAATGGTGCCCGCCCCATTTGAATTAGGCGGGCTTGCGCTAAGCGCATTTACGTTACACCGCCGCAAGTTTACAGGTAAGAGCTTTGTGAATCAGGCACTTACGCTGTAAACTTGCGGCAGTGTAACGTAAATGGAATACGTTACGCCGCGGCTAAGTTACGCGGAGATACGTGAATCTGGCCCAAAGTGTGTAGAGTCAAAATTACTGCAGGTAATTCCTGATTGTGTGAACATTCACAAATAGTTATGACTATGGACAGCCTGTCATTGTAGTGTACAGGCGGGGCGGCTGCAGCTATCCTCACACAGCTTTCTATTCCAGCTACAGGAATCAGTAGAAAACTTTGCAGCCAGGAAAATGCAGTTTTCAATATTTGAGGGTGTCATTATGAATAATGACACCCCCATGTGTTTGCTAACATTATTAATGTGGGTGTGGGAAAGTATGCTATTACATGCAGTCCCCTACCTGCTTATAGTATGAACTTAGCCTTATATATCAGTGTGTCTATCCTATGTATTTATCTGGAGTCTAGAGATACAGAATAGTGAGCAGTTAATCTCGTGAACATTTTGGTAACTTTTAAAAAGCAGTGGTATAGCTATAATGCTTAAAAAACAGACACACACAAGTAAACATGTGCTTTACAAATGTGCATTATGCACCACTAGCTTTGGGAGTTTGAAGCCAATGGAGTTCAATAAAAATGAATGGGGTTGAAATGAAAGACCTGTCAAAATGACATTACTGCCTCTCCTCCATTCAGAGGGTTCTTGACTGCAGTAAGTACCATAGTCTGAATACCAGGGCCAGTATTTTAAAAATGGGTTATACATTTAAATCAGCCCCTTTGTCTTGTATTGAATGTAGGCTGTATTCCCACTATATGGTGTTTTTCAGAATTGTAAAACGCCAGTCACTGCAAGAAGTCACAGAATACAATTGTTTTCCGTGTTTCCCATAAACACGGCAATGCAGCCCGGAGGTGCGCTGGAGCGAGCTGCAATAAAATGCAGACATTCTGCATTTTATCGCATCGCACTGTACCGATAATAACAAAAAACAACCTATGCAACTCAAAAAAAAAAATGGCTGCCAACTAGTACTGTAAGCGATATCTCTTCACCTTATCAGCATAACCCAAAAAAAGACGGCGCTGCCATCTGAATACTTCAATAGATAATAGACATGTGCACACTGAAATATTTTGTTTCGGAATTTCGTTATCATCCGAAAAATACATTTATTTAGTTACTCCCGAAATTCGTTTTTATTTATTTTGTTTCGTTAAAAAATGCATTTGTCCAAAAATCTGAATGAATTGAGGTCGAATCTGTCATTGAAGGCTTATGGTGTCTGTCGAATGTTCTAAGAAGATTCGACGGAGCAGCTAAACTGTACGTCGAATCGTACATTTCCGGCTACAAGCTATAGTAGAATTCTAATGTTGTATGACTAGCAATAATTATATTTATAAATTATTATTACTAGTCAACCGACATTTGTATTCTTCTATAGCCTATGGGCCGAGCATTTGACCGTAAATGTATTATTGCAGCGTCGTACAGTTTACCTGCTTGTCGAATCTTCTTAGAACTTTCGACAGACACCATAAGCCTTCAATGACAGATTCGACGTTTGTATGTTTTTCGCTGCTTCGTCGAATCTTCGTCGTTAATGTCTACACCAGGGGTCTCCAAACTTTCTAACGAGGGGGCCAGTTTACTGTCCTTCAGACTTTAAGGGGGCCAGACTGTTGACATATGGAGTAGAAAAGGTCCCCACATCAGCGGGATAAATTGTGCCCCATCGTTGATGTAAGTGGGAGGAATTGTGCATTATTATCGGTCCCAATTGTTGATGCCATTGTGAGAAATTGTGCCCCATTATTGGCATCAGTGGTAGGAGTCGTGCCCCATCGTTGGTGTCATTGGGCCCAATTGTTGGTGTCATTGGGAGGAATTGTGTCCCATCTTTGGTAAATTATGCCCCAAGGGCCAGATAAAAGCAAGCAAAGGGCCACATCTGGCCCACGGGTCGCAGTTTGGAAACCACTGGTCTACACCAACAAGGTCTCTATAATGTCGAAACTTTTCTCTCTATGCCGAATCTTTCCTCTCTATGTAGAATAATATTGGACTAATAGAGTTAAGGTTAGGCACATTCGACCACAGGTTCCATAGACACAGATTGCTATTGTCAGCGTCATGTCGAAGCTCCTATCTATATCGAACTGTTGTAGCAACGAAAATAAAGCATTTTTTTATGTCAGATCGTTCGAATTTTAGATTCTGCATGTTCGTTTTGATTTGTTAAAACGATAACGAAAAGAATTAGGGGCGGAGCAGTGTAGGGATTGGGTTGGGCAACTGATGGCGAGTAACCCTTGAGGCCTGGCTAGTGGCTCAAGACTTGAAATTTTGAGCCCTGTACTAGGCATTAGAAGAACTACAGAGCATAGATGTCTCATTCACTCAAAACACTAGTAGTGTAACTACATGTGTGAAGAGGGCACAATAACACTAAAGTCTCTGTACTGGTTATTGGAGCATAAAGAAACTGATTTAGTATCAGTTTTTGTAGCTTTGTCATCTTTGAGCCCTAGACTTTATTCCTAGGTGACCGTTCTTTGTTTTGCTTGGTTTTTCCTGTACTTCCTGTCAGTAAGGGGCAGTGATTTGGTTCAGCAATTTGTATGTTTGTTGGGAGGTGCTGGTATGTTGCCTCCTAGGAGCACCTTGAAAGTACTACCAGCCATGATACTCACTATGGTCTCACTTCTGTCTAGGTTTGTACCGCCCTCAAACCAAGGGCTATAGCGTGTTCCAGAGCCCCGCACACTTTACAGAAGGACAGTGCCTTCTTCCCCAACTGGTAGCATGGCCTGTTACTACCTGTTTCCCTGTATATATGCCCTAAAAATGGAAGGTTACACACACACACATGTAGGGGAGACCATGTAACAAAATACATTAATCCCTGCATGCATCAGCCAAAACTTATGTCATAGACACCTGCCTACATTCTAATATTACAGGACTGTATGGCGTGGTTCCTGGGGTATCCATCTATTCTTATCTCTCTGCACCTGTACCATTAGGAGTACAAGTTAGCACTGGAATGCCTTTCCTCCAGGCTGATGGCCCCATGATGTACTCTGGCTGTTTACTGGTAAGTCTTCTCACGTCATTTGTGCCAATAGAATGAAAATTAATTTTGCACCTGTGTGCATGGGCCCTAAACATTTATTTATTGAAATTTTTAAGAATTTCATATTATTTATAAGCAACTTTTGAATATTTATAAAAAAATAAAATAACTGCCACATTTTTAAACATATCATCATACTCTGTGGCACAAACAATACTCCTTTACTGCTGCCAGCATTTATATTTTAAACAAGGTTTAGAACCTACAGAACAGAGATGTACATTATTTATTATGGCTGTCAATAAGGTATTATTGAAATGTTACTTATTAAAGTGGCTATATTCATGACGTGTCAGAAATGGAATTAATAAATATCTCTAGCTGTTTATTATATACAGAATAACTACAACATATTAATATTTGAATAAAAGGTCTGTGAAAGTTTGGCAGGCAGAGAAAACAGATACAATTATTTCATAAATACACTGCAGATAAATATCATGCAAACGTTTTTTTTTTTTTTTGCTGTACCAGAAAGTAAAAAAAGTTGTGAAACTTAATTATGAAATTATTTTTATTTTTTTTAAAACGATGATGATATGGAAAGTGTAATAACCTAAAACATTATTACATATTACAGAAGGCTTTACATAATAGATGCAACCATTCAGATATATGCGTCTTTTTGGAGAGGAACCCAAATTAGTATGTTTTTAGTGTGAAATGAAAACACATAAAATAAAACTTAGACAAAGATAATATGCAAACTGTGTCCCAAATTAAATCTGAATGCAGGAAAACACAGTTGCTACTTATTTAGACCAACCTTTTTAAAAATTCTTGCCCCAGAGGAACCTTTAGGCTACTTTCACACTGCTCCATTGAAAAAAAAACGCATTAAAAATGCATATGAATATCTGGTGCGTTTTCTAGGTGCCTGACTCCTAGCATGAACCTGGGAAACTTGGACATTTGACAAAAAATGCACTAAAAACTAAACTACAGTGCATTTTTGAAGTGATTCCCATTCAATTCAATGGGAAGCTCCCATTTCGGTGGGGTTTTTAAAAGCGCACCAAAGATGTTTAGAAAAATAGCACAGACACAGACAGTACACACACCACGTAGCTTTAGGTGCACACTGCAGAGGACACGGGCAGTACACACACCACGTAGCTTTGGGTGCACACTGCAGAGGACACAGGCAGTACACACCACGTAGCTTTAGGTGCACACTGCAGAGGACACAGGCAGTACACCACATGAGAATACTGAAGCTAGCACAATCACCTGCCTGCCAGGAAATTAGGAAGTGCGGATCTAGCTAAACTATACAGTGTATAAATATATATGAGAAGAATATAAATCGTGCTACCTCTAAAGCAGAAAACACTTATTGAAAACACAAAATTATGAATTTACAAATAGGTGATATATGATGGTATATATAGAACTCACTACTATATAAAAAACATTGGAGTTTGATGGCCACTAGGGTGCACTATACAGCAATCTCAAAACCCCTCAGTAATAATGAAAAAGTGATATAATGGTGACTAATACAAAAAGAAAAAAACATATTACATTTCGATCAAGAAACATATATATACAATAACTGAAAATAAAATATAGTTAAAAAAATAAAAATAATAAAATGTTGGAAATTGTGACAATAAAAGTTCATAAATATTTAACAGATGAGATGTCAAACACCCGTGTATTTGTGCCACATTTCAGATTGGTTGAAAAGCGTGTCCAAAAGAAAACAGTGATGTATCCTCCTTCCACGATCCCTTATGACAGGGGATCATAAACAGCATGTATTAGGTAGTCACTCCCAGTCTCGCAGTTCAGACATATACGGTCCTAATGGGTCTCATTCACAAGTAATTTCACCGGCATCAATGCCCACCCTGTCAGCTGATATTTGAGTTCTAGAAGATTCCACAGTTATCAGGTGATTCAACGAACCTGGGGCAGCTTGGCTCATCACAAATGGAGACGAACAAGGGCAGACCTGATAACTGTGGAATCTTCTATACTCTATATATATTATAAGTTGACTCACTGCTGCTTTTCTTTCCCCAAATGCCTTGTACGTTTTATACAAACACCCTGCTGATGCTGACGAGCTAGAATGGAGATCGGGGGATGGTGAGCAGGCAGATCGCCCATCTCATTACCGCCTGCAATGACACAAGTAATGTGTAATTAAGCTGAATTACACATTACTTGTGTCATTGCAGGCTAGCCCTATTTTTACAACCTATTTTTACAAGATGACTAGCCCTATTTTTACAACCTCTGATAAGATGACTGTATTCTACAAGCCCTATTTTTTGTGGTGTGGCACCATCTATGTGATATTAAAAAGCAGAGCGGTCACTTAATGTATGATTCTCTAATAAGTGCTATTGCTTCTACTCGTGTGCATCTTGTCGATAACAGAGGAGGAGGAGGGTGCTGTGATCCAGGGACACAGGGGGGGTACGGGTATGTAGTGGAATCTGATGTGTCACCTGTGATAAGTCATTGTCACTGCAGGCAGGGACTGGGCTGTATGGAGGAGAAATATAGACCATCTCCTGTACCATGCCCACAGTCTCTGATCATCTCCTGTACTATGCCCGCAGTCTTTGATCATCTCCTGTACTATGCCCGCAGTCTTTGATCATCTCCTGTACTATGCCCGCAGTCTCTGATCATCTCCTTTAGTATTTTTGGAGGGAGAGCCATGCGCACTTGCGCTGCAATCGTGATGCATCGTGGAATCGAATCGAATCATGGACTTGATAATCGTAATCGAATCGTGAGACCGGTGAAGATGCGCAGCCCTACTGAGCAACAGACCAGATCTGTTTTTCTTTAGCCCAGGTAAGACGCTTCTGATGTTGTTCCGCTTTTGGACTTATACCCAGAGGCAAGCCTATAATATTGGTTCCCAATAAAACACTTGCAGTGTTTAGGAGATATTCACAGGTGATGCATCTGGTGAAGATGGAAGCACTGTCAGTGGTTACAGTATGCCTCTGGAGGGCTTTGTTTTAAGATAAGTATTCCATACTTTGCTAGTATAAACCACCAAGGGCCCTTTTTTATATTTTTTAAGAGCGAGTTTACTACCACGTTAAAGTGATTGTAAAGGGTATCTTTTCTATTAACCACTTACCCCCCGGACCATATTGCTGCCCAAAGACCAGAGTACTTTTTGCTATTCGGGACTGCGTCGCTTTAACAGACAATTGCGCGGTCGTGCGACGTGGCTCCCAAACAAAATTGGCGTCCTTTTTTTCCCACAAATAGAGCTTTCTTTTGGTGGTATTTGATCACCTCTGCGTTTTTTATTTTTTGCGCTATAAACAAAAATAGAACGACAATTTTGAAAAAAATGAATATTTTTTACTTTTTGCTGTAATAAATATCCCCCAAAAATATATAAAAAAAAATTTTTTTTCCTCAGTTTAGGCCGATACGTATTCTTCTACATATTTTTCGTAAAAAAAAATCGCAATAAGCGTTTATTGATTGGTTTGCGCAAAAGTTATAGCGTTTACAAAATAGGGGGTATTTTTATGGCATTTTTATTAATATTTTTTTTACTAGTAATGGCGGCGATCAGCGATTTTTTTTTCGGTATTGCGACATTATGGCGGACACTTCGGACACTTTTGACACATTTTTGGGACCATTGGCATTTTTATAGCGATCAGTGCTATAAAAATGCATTAGATTACTATAAAAATGCCACTGGCAGTGAAGGGGTTAACACTAGGGGGCGGGGAAGGGGTTAAGTATGCCTGGGTGTGTTCTTACTGTGGGGGGGGTGGCCTCACTAGGGGAAACACTGATTTTCTGTACATACATTGTATGAACAGAAAATCAGCATTTCCCCTGCTGACAGGAACGAGAGCTGTGTGTTTACACACACAGCTCCCGTTCCCCGCTCTGTACCGAGCGATCGCGTGTGCCCGGCGGCGATCGCGCCCGCCGGGCACACGCACGGGAGTCGGGGGCGAGCGGGGGGCGCGCGCGTGCGCCTCCGGCGGCGCGCGTGCGCCCCTAGTGGCGGCTAAAAGGTAGGACGTCCATTTACGTGGTCTCGCCTAGGAGAGCCACCTTGTGGACGTATAATGACGGTGCGGCGACGGCAAGTGGTTAAAGTAATAAACATGTTATACTTACCTGCTCTGTGCAGTGGAATTTTACAGAGTGGCCTCGAACCTCCTCTTATCGGGTCCCCCCACTGGGAACTCCTGGCTTCTCCTTTTCTCGTGGGCCCTCATAGGAAGCAGTTTCCTATTGGGGTCCAGTGTGGCTCGACCCTCCCCTCCCCCGTTCACAGGATCTGATTAACAGCAGTGAAAGCCAATGGCTCCCACTGCTCCCTGTGTCATCCAATAAAGGAGTAAGAGAATAGAGAAGAGCTGCCAGCTGTGACAGCGCTGGATTAAGTGGTGTCAGCCAAGTGTTTGGGGTGGTGGGAATACACAGACAAGAAAAGTATTTTTTTTACCTTAATGTAAAGAGTGCATTAAGGTACAAAAAAACGTTTTGCTTTTACAACCACTATAATATTTGACATAGCAAGTGATGTCCACAACAATAAGGCATTAGTAGCTAGATTCAGAAAGAGTTAGGCCGGATTATCTACAGATACGCGGCATAAGTGTAAATATGCGCCGGCGCATTTTTGTTCCGTACCCACAGAACAAGATACGCCTGAAAATAGGCTTCCTCCGACCGACGCAACTTTTATACGCCGGCCTAACTTGGGCGTATATTTAGGCGCGACACATCTTTCGC
The DNA here is from genome assembly GCF_905171775.1 of Rana temporaria. NCBI lineage: Eukaryota > Metazoa > Chordata > Amphibia > Anura > Ranidae > Rana > Rana temporaria. Next base: position 56,141,571 of record NC_053494.1, on the reverse strand, counting down.
TCGCATTGACTTCCTATTCAAAAATGCAAATGAAGGAGATACGCCGATTCACGCATGCAAGTGCGCCCGACGCAGGCTAAGCCTGGTGAGCGCAAGTCGTACCTCAGGCCTAAAGTTATTCCATCAAAAAGGTGGAATAACTTTGCACCAGACGGACACAGGTCAGCTGGAGAGCAGCTACAGCAGCGTTACGGACGAGCTGAGCAACCACACTTGCAGGACAACACATCTGTGTGCCAACATGCCAGCACTACTAATGGGTCCACCGACTCGTAGGAGGGCACGGGAGAGGATATACCGCACGCGCATGAACATCTTTGGCATGGGTGATTCTGAGGTGTATCGCATCTTCAGATTCAGCCCTGATGCCATCCAGGAATTAGCCAGAACCCTGCATGATGACATCACCAGCAAGACACATCGTGCACATGCAGTGCAGCCACTGGTCAAGGTACTGGCAACACTCCATTTCCTTGCCAGTGGCTCGTTTCAGCGTACAAGTGGAGTCATGTCTGGGATGTCACAAACCACCATGAGCAGATGTGTGCACCAGGTTATCCCCGCAAGAGACAGAGCACATATACCGCAATCAGAAGCATTGGCATTCCATCAACGTACAAGTGATAGCCGATGCCCAATGCCTCATATGGCACATCCGTGCCAAACACCCAGGGTCCAGCCACGACAGCTTCATATACCGTCAAAGCACCATCCCAATGGATTTTGAACAGAACGTGTATGGGGACAGCTGGCTGGTTGGTGAGTGACATGGGTGTCAGGCATGTCTGTCCCCCCCCATGATGCAGACATCACGAGGGGCACATGCACGACTAACATCCTCCTGTCTTTTCCCTTCCAGGTGATTCTGCATATGCACTTGGACCCCATCTCATGACTCCATACCGTACTCCCCAAACCCCAGGAGAACAAAGATACAATGCTGAACACAAACGTACCCGTGGAGTGGTGGAACGCACCTTTGGCCTCCTGAAGTCCCGTTTCCGATGCCTGGATAAGTCTGGGGGGACCCTGTTGTATTCCCCAAACTTTGTATGCCAGATCATCGGTGCATGTTGCATTCTGCACAACTTCGCCATAAGAAAGGGCCTGGAGATTGAGTTACGTGATGACCTGACCCCCGAACCACACAATCCCCCCCTAACCGAGGACCTAACCGCCTCACAGAAGACATGTTTGCACGTTAAACACACACATTAATCATGACACAAGGAGAATGCACGCATGCACACCACTGTGGTCCCTAGCACACACACCCCACATCCTCATCAAATTGGATTAGCCCAAAGTACACCGCACGGGACTTGGGAGCAGCAACACCACGCCAAGGCTCCAATTATGTCGCTGTACATTCATACACCATTCACACGGGTCGTCGGGATCACTTCTCCCCAACGACTGAGGGTGACAAACCTTACTGGCAGGAGTGTCACCCCCCACATTCACACACCAGTCACACTGTAGCAGCACTCCTCACTGTGTGCTTTCAAAATTAGAAAAAAGCATCACCTGAGCATAGTAAAAAAAAAACTCATCATCTGTGCATAGTAAAAAAAAGTATTGAAAAAAAGGCACTTATCTTGCCTGACGGCGGCTGCGCCTGCTGACACCTCTCTGGCTCCTCAGCTGCCTGGGTGGAGCCTAGGTTGGGTTGGTATCACATCTGGAGGTGGCTCATCCCCGGGTGGGCCACTCCTGGCAGGTGAGGGCTGCCTGCCCTCCATGGTAAGGCAATCCGGCTGAGGACCAGGTTGGTTTGGGCCTGCATCCTCAGCTGGCGGGTGAGGTTAGCCCGCTCATTTTGTTGCCTCCGTCTCCCCTCCTCCTGTATGGCAGCCATGTTTGCCTTTACAGCCTCAATATGGCTATCAACCCTGCCCACCATGTTGACAGTGGTGGCCTGCAGGTCAACCACACAGGTGGCCAGTGTAGAGCTGTTGCAACTCACATCCTGCACTGCCTCCCGGATTTGGCCAGCATTATGAGCCATCTGCTCCAGGTGCCCGGCTATCTCCCCCATATGCCGGGTCTGCTGGCTCTGGTCCAGGGTTATTTGGTCCTGGACATTAACGGGTACACCCCTCGTCTTCCGCCTCACCTTTCTTGGGGCAGAAGAGGCGATTGAGCGGCTGTAGGGTGAGCCCCTTGAGGTGGTTCCCCTGCTGGTGGGAAAAACAGAGGGGCTTCCCCTGATGGGGGTGGAGGTATGAGAGGGCCCAGCCATCAAAATGGACCCCTCTATAATGGGGCCGATTTGGCCAAGGTCCACAGACTCCTCCACCACCTCCTCAAGAGGAGAAGTGTGTACACTCCCCACCACCGCAGCATCTTGGGGGTCTTCCTGAGGCTGCTCCGCTGAAGATGTGGTGGGACGGCCACCGACACCAGATGGGCCCGCTCCCTCCTGCACATCTGTGGATGACACAAAGCAGTCACATGTTGGGGGACTCACACACTTGTCACATGTTCCCTTTCACCCCCACACATGCTACACACCAGATAGGGGATATAAAACACTTACCTGTCCTCGAGGCATCGTCACGGGAATCAAACCCCTCAACTCCCTCCACCTACTCCCTATGCAGACACCAGGCGACCCTCTCTTCCTCCGGGGTCAGTTCAATATCGCAGGGTGGTCCACCCCTCGTGCCACTCTGGTGCTTCCGAATTTTAGCAAGCTTCTCCCGCACACGAAGCCGCAGATCATTAATTTTTTTATTAATGTCCTTTCCGCTGCGGAGGACATTGCCAAGGGCATTGACCTGAGTGGCAATAATGTCCAGGATCTCTTGCTTCCTGACACGGGTGGTATCCCTACTCTCCGCACCATGGAGGAAACGATCATACTGCTCCATGCCAGCAATAATTATTGCCCTCTCCTGTGGAGAAAAGTTCTTCTTCCTTTTGCTGACGGGAGCAGACATCATAAAGGAAAAGAAGCAATACAATAACAAACAGCAAAATTACCTTGCTCGGGGGGGGGGGGGGAGCAGGATATAATGTTGCGTCAGACGGGCGCATGTCTGGGCGTATTAATGTGCTCGGCGCAAGCCAATAGGCCGGCGTACAACGGAAAGTTCGGCCGGCCTAGTTGCGCGCATGCGCACAAGGAAGCGATCAGACTTAGACATCACTGCGCATGCTCCGTTGAAGATAAGCCGGGCGTAAGCCACTGCACCACGCTCAGACAATCATTTGCATAAGTTCACACCCACTTACACTTACACCAGCTTACACCTTCAAATTTAGGTTCGGCCGGCGCAAATTGGAGAGCAAGTGCTTTGTGAATCATCTATTTTGCTATCCGACTTATGCCGGCGTAGCGCATATACGTTGCGTTACGCCACCACAAAAATGCGCCCATCTACCTGAATCTAGCTATAGGACTTCAATAACCTAGTGTCACCCATTATCCAGTACTTGTTGGGGCAAGGATGGGGACATATAGGTATAGCTTACAGGGCAATACGTATGCAAGATTTTGGGGGGAACAAAAGCACTGTGCAACCTCACCGATTCTTCTCTGATAGGGAAGGGAAAATGATTTGCATATGTGGTTCAACTATTCATTTTATATATTGCAGGGGGCCACAATAAACGATAGGCAGAAATCTTTCCACATATTGCATTTAGGCAAACATTTGCCCATCTAGGGTTAGCCTAAAACTACGGTTGGTTACACAACAGCGTTTTTTGGTAAGGTGACTGTGGTACTGAAATTCCCTCTTAATAATTTCTAGCAATTGGTGCCATTTGTCAAACTCGCCATGTAGCAAAGAAATTGCCATTAATGTATACCCATTCTAGCAACACTGTGTCCGCTTGTAGGGCAGAGGGAAAAATATAGATCTACCATCTGTTTTTACTGCCCCATGGCCGCAAGTGTAAAAGGAGCATAAGGGCAACATTGCATTCTCACATAGAGATCAACACAAAAACTTGCACTATTCAATCAGCTACAGTTTCTAAAACTTAGGGGCAGACTCTCGTCCAGCGGCGTATCTTGGCGGCAGCGGCGTAACGTATCCGTTTTACGTTACGCCGCCACAACTTAGACGGGCAAGTGCTGTGTTCTCAAAGCACTTGCTCCGTAAGTTGCGGCGGCGTAGCGTAAATCGGCCGGCGTAAGCCCGCCTAATTCAAATTTGGAACAGGGGGGCGTGTTTTATGTAAATGTTGTGTGACCCGACGTGATTGACGTTTTTCACGAACGGCGCATGCGCCGTCCGTGGAAATCTCCCAGTGTGCATTGCTCCCAATACGCCGCAAGGACGTAATGTTTTTGACGTGAACGTAAATTACGTCCAGCCCCATTCACAGACGAGTTACGCAAACGACGCAAAATTTTCAAATTTCATCGCGGGAACGACGGCCATACTTAACATTGGTACGCCGCACTTACGCCACCATATAGCAGGGGTAACTATACGCCGGGAAAAGCCTAACGTAAACGGCGTAACTTTACTGCGTCGGCCGGGCGTACGTTCGTGAATTTGCGGATCTAGCTGATTTACATATTTTGACGCGTAAATCAGCGTACACGCACCTAGCGGCCAGCGTAAATATGCAGTTACGATCAGACGGCGTAAGAGACTTACGCCTGTCGGATCTAACAGATATCTATGCGTAACTGATTCTAAGAATCAGGCACATAGATACGACGGCACAACGCAGAGATACGACGGCATATCTGGAGATATGCCGTCGTATCTCCACTGAGAATCTGGGCCTTAGTGTATAATATAAATGGGCTCTGAAGTAACTCTCATCCAGATGAAACTGGTTCTTTGAAATGTCTATGCACCACATATGATACAGCTGCTGTAACTGGCATCCCCTGAAGCTCAGGGGGCATGTCTGATGCCCCGTACACACAACCGTTTTTTCTGTCGAAAAAACTACGATGAGAGCTTTTCGTCGGGAATCCCGACCTTGTGTATGCTCCATCGGACGTTTTTTTGAGGGGGGGGGGGGGGGAGCAGGATCTCTCCCCATTCCCCGTCAGGAAAAAATCCTAGCAGGAAAACAGTTAGTCTGTAGGCTTTTCCGACAGGAAAAAAATGTGCGCATGCTCAGAATCAAGCCAACGCATGCTCAGAAGCATTGAACTTCATTTTCTTTGCTCACCATAGTGTTGTACATCACCGTGTGTATGCAAGGTAGGCTTGACGGGAAAATTGCTTGTGTGTACGGGCCATCAGACAGTCTAAGCTGGTCATACACTGATCGACATTCGACCCGTACAGCAGGGTTTTGGGGGATGTATGCACCAGTGTTTTCCAACAAGCACCAAAGGCAAATAAGACGAAGAAGTGAGGCTGGAGTTTTGCTTTAGCTATTCTAGGCACTGTAAGTATCTTTCTTTCAAAATGAAAATATTTAGACTGTTTTCAATTAAATAAAAATGCAAAAACACCATTATTGTTTCATAAATGGTATTTCAATTTTATTGCTCTTGAACACAATTACAGTTTTATAGAGATTTCCAGCTATCCATGACATATACACATAATGACTCAAACGTTGCATTTAATAAAGATAAACATGTTGTTCCAAAACAAAGCCAACTTATTAGTTCAACAAATTACATTTATTGAGGCTGCAAGAAAATTATGACTTTAATACAAATGGTAAAACAATTGATACATCTCCAGAAATAATAAACATAATAGCACACAAAAACAGAAACTAAGCAGGAGCATGTTGAGGGAAACATTTGAGAGCGTTTAAAGTGGAGTTTCCATCCCAAATTTTTTTTTAATTATTGTGCTCATTAGACCTAAAAACCTACTCATCTGGAAATGCCTGTTGCTATGCGGTCCCACAAAATCTGCCTTTGGAATCACTTAGGATTCTGACATTATCTCCCTCTAATGCTCCTGGGAAATGTGTGTCATTTCCCAGGATGCAGTGGGCTACCCAATTATCACTCCCCATCCAAGACTTCCAGGAAGTAAGTGCTTGTGGGCTTCACAATGCCCACAAGCAAAATGACAAAGGTGTGGACATAGTTTTATAAACTATATTTTTTGAATAACTATGCGGATTGTTATTATAAAAACGCAGGATGAAAGGACATACATTTAAAAAATGCTAATTGTGTGTGGAACCCCGCTTTAACTGCTTACTACCCCGCCTAGAAAAACGGCTGCCAAGCAGTAGTTTTCCCATTTTGGGTGGATGTGACATGCTGCTTGCTTGATCTGTCACCCACTGTGTCCACCGGACACAGCAGATGACAGATCGTTGTACCGGGCCAGCCCTTGTGTCATGTGATCGATGCGGCCACTCACAGGGATCACAGGTCGGTTGTACTCAATGAATGTCTTTCGGTCATAGCCATTCAATGTGTACTTTGTAATAATCACTGTGCTTAATCACAGTGATCACATGGTACAGACAGGATCAATCACAGAGCATTTGTATCATGTGATAGCTGTGAGCAATCACACTGGAAATGGATGAGTGCAATTCATAAAAATGGTTGCTTATAATAGTGATCATCACTGTTATAAGCAATCAGTGTAAAAACAAAAAAACACATCCTGATCACCTCCCCAGAGAAATAGAGTCACTATGGTAACACTGTACTGCTCTGGCAAAAAAAAGTATTCGTTTTAATTTACTCATACTGTCACCAGTTAGTATGCCTGATCACCATGAACCAGTCTGATGATGATGCTATACTGCTCTGGTGACAAGATAAATAAAAGTGATTTGTTTTTTTATTATTTACAGTATTCATACCCCTTGAAATTTTCCACGTTTTGTCATGTTTCAACTAAAAACAAATGTATTTTATTGGGATTTTATGTGAAAGACCAACACAAAGTTGCACATAATTGTGAAGTGGAAGGAAAATGTTAAATGGTTTTCATTTTTTTTTACAAATAAAATATCCTAAAAGCGTGGTGTGCTTTTGTATTTAGCCCCCTTTACTCCGCTACCCCTAACTAAAATCTAGTGGAACTGATTGCCTTCAGAATTCACCTTATACGTAAATAGAGTCCACCTGTGTGTAATTTATTCTCAGTATAAATACAGCTGTTCTGTAAAGCCCTCAGAGGTTTGTTAGAGAACTTTAGTCAACAAACAGCATCACGAAGGTCAAGCAACACACTCGACAGGTCAGGGATTAGTCATACACTCTACAAATCTGGCCTTTATGGAAGAGTGATTTTTTGGAAAATTAAGAAGTTACAGTGCCTTAAAAAAGTATTCATACCCTTTGAAATGTTCCACATTTTGTCATGTTACAACCATAAACGTAACAGTATTTGGCCTGTCCTGGAATCTTAGGGCCTCAAGAAATATGACAGGCAGTCAGTACATCAGGATGGCTCAAGTTTCACATATACATACCATAGTTTGTAGACTAGAACTCTCACACAGACTAAATATTCTAACATTGATTTGGGATATACTCCCGCCCGTAGACCCCAACAGCCACTGGCCAGGGTTGTCAGGAAGAGGCTCTATCCCCATCAACATGGGGGCAAGGTGCTTTGGGGTGGTGGGGGTACAGGGTCCCCCTGCCTCAAAGCACCCCTCCCCCTTCATGTTGAGGGTAGGTGGCCTGGTATGGTCCAGGAGGGGGGGCCACTCGCTCGTCCCCCCCCCCTTTTCCTGACCTGCATGCTCGGATAAGGGTCTGTAATGGATCTTGGGGGGACTCCATGCCATTTTTCTATGGCGTGAGGGTTCCCCTTAAAATCCATACCAGACCCGAAGGGGGAAAAACCCACACCAGTTTTTGTTTTCTTCATTTTGGCGAGGGGTTTCCCTTCAAGATCCTTAGCACACAAGCCGAGCCACAAGTCGGATCATCATGATCTGATTTCTAGTGCAACTTCTATTCAAATCAATGGGCTCCCATAGGGAACCAATGATTTTGAATAGAGGCATGAAAAATGCCTGATGAGGCTTAACGCAGCTGTATCCAGAGTTAAACCAAATTTAGCCGCTTTTACCAGCGTCGGGTGTTTTTAAAGCTCTCACGCTGTGCCTCAGAATGCACTGGTCTTTGTTTTGTTTTTTTTCAACCATAGAATAACATATAGCGAAAAATCAACAATGGATAGCAGCGCAGGTTATAGTATGATAATAAGCAATGCAAGTTCATACGGTAGTCCTTTGAGCATATACAGCTCTGTGTGAAGATGTACAGTCTATATTGGTGGGGCAGCCTTGTGTAGGGAGTTGAAGCCACTCCTGAAATGTAAAAGAGAGAAAACAAAGCAACAGGCGCCTCTTAGTAAGACTGTTTAAAATTTAATAGCATTAAAACACTCACATATAAAAATCTTATGTCAAGTGCAGGGGAGTCCAGTGGAGTCTGCAGTCCGGATGGTAGTGAGCTCTATTTCTCCATGTTGCCAGTGTCCTGTTCCACAGGAGATTTCCGGTATTCGGGCGGGATCCAAAACGAGGCTTGGAGCGCATCTGGACAGTTACAGAGAGGGCTGGAGTGCAGAGTTCAGTAAAGTGACTGTACTGCCGTAAAACAAAGCGTTTCTGAGCATACAAACCAAGGGAATACACAAGGTGCGCGCTCCTTTCTCAAGCTACGGTTAAGGGCGGTATGTGGTCTATTTTGGTGCCTTGATAGCACTGCCACCTAGTGGTGAAAATCGATACCACTAGCTGTGTTAACACAGGCGCAATATATCATTATGATAATGGGAAAAAAATAAAGTGTGTATACATGTATATGCTTCACTATAAACTTTTTCAAGAAATAACATAATATTGGTAATGGATATTATGATACAAAAGCAGAAAACATAATAATAAAAACATATCAAAAAATGACCATACACTTCAAATATTAATTAATAAGATTCAAATATCAATCAATAAAGCGAAATATTAATATATTAAGAAACCTAGATACCAAACGCAATGGCTATGTTATACACTAGAATATAAAATTAGCACTAGATGGGTACTAAGCTTAAATATTATGGCCCCGATTCTCAAAGGACTTACGACGGCGCAGCACCATGTACGCCATCGTAAGTCCTAATCTGGGCGGTCGTATCTATGCGACTGATTCTTAGAATCAGTTACGCATAGATATCCATTAGATCCGACAGGCGTAAGTCTCTTACGCCGTCGGATCTAAACTGCAATTTCTTTTTTGCCCGCTAGGTGGCGCTTCCGTCGATTTCCGCGTCGAGTATGCAAATTAGCTAGATACGCGAATTCCCAAACGTACGCGCGGCCGACGCAGTAAATTTACAACGTTTACGTTAGGCTTTTCCCGACGTAAAGTTGCCCCTGCTATATGAGGCGCAGTCAATGTTAAGTATGGCCGTCGTTCCCTCGTCGAAATTTTAAAAAGTGTCCTACATACATTAGTATGTAGGACAAATAAGGCCATAAACTACAAAGTCAGAACTACAATTATAGAAGTCCCATAGGATATAGGTTTTCCTTTTGTTGTGAATTGCTTCTTGCCATGTTTGACAAAAGAACAAGTCTTACACAGTGGTTTTCTACACTGGAACATGCCCCTTGAAGGAATCAAGCAGGCATGTGCCAATGTGGTCCCCTTTAGTGGCATTAATTTGCTAGGCACATTTTTTTTTTATATTCAGGGCTTTTCTATCAGTAATTCTAAGGTGGTCAGGTAGCAGAGGTCTAAGGTGTGGGTCTTCAAGCAATATTGGCCAGTGTTTCTTGAAGATTGCCTCCATTTTAGAAAAGTCAGTGTGAAATCTAGTGATAAAGCAGCCTGATTGGTGTGTTGTAAATAACGTTTATGGGCCTGGTCTACCAAAGATTCAGGATAGCCTTTATCCTTAAGTTTGTTTCTTAGTAGGCGGCTTTGGTAATCTGATGTTTTGGTGCAGTTTTCTCGTAGTCGACAAAATTGTCCTTTGGGGATATTGTCTTTCCATTTTCGATAATGACAGCCCTTATAATGGAGCAAAGAATTCCCTGTAGTAGGCTTGAAGTAATTTTTTGCATGTATTTCATTGTTTATATGATATAGGTCAAGATCTAAAAATGCTAGTTTATCTCGATCCGTAACAGAAGTAAAACTAAGGCCATATGGGTTGTTGTTACAATGGGAGACTAAATCATCGATGACATCACCCGCCCCATCCCAGATGATTATGATGTCATTGATGAATCTTTCATAAAAAATGAGGTGTTTGAGGTAGGGATTGTTTTGACAAATATGTCTATTTTCCCATAGACCCATGGCCAAGTTGGCGTAGGAGGGTGCGAATTTGGCGCCCATAGCTGTTCCCTGGACTTGCAAATAGTACTGGTCATCAAAACTGAAGTAGTTGTGTGTTAAACAGTAAGAGAGTGGATACCCTGCGCTGCCAGGTGTGCGTAAATGGTAGCTGCTAACACGGCTTATTCAAAAAAGCAAAACAACCAAAAAAATACGTATGTGTAGCGCTAAAATTAATAAATGAATATCAAAATACCAAAAAATGTGTATAGTAAAAAATAAAACACATATAACATTAATAAATGTTAGACACAAATTGTGAAACATGTGAGATTCCTCTGTAGCGAGGGGTGACAACAGTGCCAACTGGCACGTGAACTGATGCACCTAAGGTGGTATCAAACATAAAAACAAAGTCCAACAAAAACTCCTAAGTGTGATGATCCGAGGTATGTAGCAAAGTTCATCAACATCCACAAGTCATTCAAGTGAAAAGGTGAATAAATAGAAAAAGCGTGACTCCTTTAACGTGACAATCCCATCACCGGAAAAAGTGCAGGCTTACCGGAACTTGTTGACCACTGGTGGCATATGCCAAAAGAGGTCAGTCAAGGCTTTATATGACGATTGTCAAACAGCAATCCTTGGCAGGAAGCGTAGGTCCAACTGGTGGGTAGGTCCTTATATGGAATAGGTCCCCAGGAGTAAGCCGGAAGCTATACTGATGTTGGTATCCCAAAACCAATTGGCTCAGTGTGTTAGTGGTGCATAGAGAAAAATAAAGAGAAGTGGCCACATAGCGTAACTCCGTATAAAAGAAAAAATACGTGTTTATTCACAGCTAACAAACTTACATTTGGCTGGAAGTAAAAGAGCTCTTGCATGTAAATGGGGCGACAGTGGAGTCCTCCCGACGCGTTTCGTGGTCAAAAGCACATCGTCTGGGGTGTCTCTCCACTGCAGCCCACTCCAATATATGTGTAGTCCATGTAATCACATCCAATCGAATGAAGATCTGACTCACCCCAAACAATCAGCAATCACAGACAGCACATCACCTATCCAAGATGGCGCTGCAGTTTGCACTCCAAGCCTCTATATGAAACAGGAACCTGCAGTTTGCACTCCAAGCCTCTATATGAAACAGGAACCTGCAGTTTGCACTCCAAGCCTCTATATGAAACAGGAACCTCACAGAGAATATGGGTATAGTGTCTTTAACGTGGCTGTTACATTTGGAATGTAGTCATTAGGAGTGTGACATGGACATACTGAGTAAAATGAAACAAAATGAAATGCACTGGCCATTAAAATACTTGAAATGTATAAAATAAATAATAGTTGAGGCAAACTGTGAAAATTTACCATGCCACGGACGACAGATGCGACCGCGCGTGCGCCAGAGCCAAGCCTCGTTTGCATGTGCTAACAAGCACGGCAGAGCATAGTAACCATGTATTGTTTGTGTGTCGTGGATTACACTATGCTACCGCGCGTGCGCGATAGCCAAGCCTCACTCTGAATAGATAGAGGCTGCCGTGTAGTGTCCAGTGAGAGCGCGCCTGCAGACCAGGCCTCGCTCTGAGGAACCCAGATGTCTGGTAGCTAAAGTGTGCATGCGTGCGCGCCAAGCCTCATTATGAGAGAGGTCATCCGTGATTGGTCAGAGCGGCGCCCGTAGAGAGGAGTCGCATGTCCAATCAAACAAATGAAAAAATGGGGCACAAAAATAAACGGAGAATCACAAAAATAATGTCTATTGCAAAGCGCAGTATAAATGGGTAGTGTTAATACTCCCATCAGCGGCACATCAACTATAAGGGCCAGTCATAAAAATTAAATAAAAATAAAAACTTATAAAAATATCGATTCTGCGCTGGAGATGGAAATTGACATCCACTCCAGATCAGAAACAATTAGTGTTAAAAAAAAGAGTTTATTTAGAACATGCATTTAATATGTTAAAATTGCGATCTTGTATAAATAAATGTATATATAGATTATCGCTAAAAACAAATGTGTTAGAATCGCATATATAAAAAAAACAAAATATATCCCTACTACCTCATGTGATCAAAAAAATGCCTCATGTTTAGTGTGAGTCAGATCACCATATACATTGACTCTCATAGCATAAATGATTGTAAATATAACAGAATCCAGAATAAAACATTAAGCGCGTATATGATTATTGCGCGTATATATTGAATTTCCAAAGACCCAGAAAATAGAACAAATAATATGAATAGCTCATGACATATTAATAAAAGAATTTATATCCCATTCGACGTTCATTCCGAACGGGGTATATGTCTGAAGTTCGTATATCCAGAATGTCTCTAGGCGGGAGACCCCCCTAGTCATGGCTCCACCTCTCCATGGAGGAGAATATTTATCGATGACAACAAATTGTGTCCCTTTGGGGTTTCTATGATGGAATTCCCTGTAATGTCGGAGGACTGGATGTTTGGTGTCCCCGCCTATTATGAGTGCAATATGTTCGCTCACTCTGATCGAGAAAGTGCGGATGGTGCGACCGACATATTGCATGCCGCAAGGACACGTTAGTAAGTATACAATGTACTTAGTCGCACATGTACAAAATGTTTTTATAGTATACTGCTTGTTGGTAACCGTGGAGGAAAACTCCAAGATTTTTCTTGTGGTTAGAGCATTATGTTGACATACCTTGCATTTCCTGCAGGGGAAGAAGCCTACTAAATTATGAAAAAAAGAGCTTTTGACAGGAGGGTTTATTATATTTGGAGCGATTTTGCTCTGTAAGGAAGGTACGCCTTTAAAGACCACTTTAGCCTGTTCAGGAAGCAGTGGACCTAAAATTCTATCCCCTCTAAGGATGTTCCAATGCCTGTTGAAAATACTCTTAATTTGTTTATATTGAGTGGAATATGTAGTCAACATAGCAAATTTGAAACCCTCATCCGTAGGACGCTTGGACTTAACAGATATTAGTGACTTCCTGTTTAATGAAAGGACTCGCTGTAATTCTGAATCTACATCACTAATGGGGTACCCCTTTTCTAGAAACCTAGATTTTAAAATCTCTGCTTGGGCAAGATAGGAGTTATCGTCCGTACAATTCCGACGCAGTCTAAGGAATTGACTGCGGGGAACCGACCGGAGCCAAGATGGGTGGTGGCAACTCCCCGTAGGGATATAACCATTACGGTCGGTTGGTTTAAAATAGGTTTGGAAGTGGAACTTCTTATCAACTATGGTTATCTCCAAATCCAAGAAATGAATCTTAGTAGGACTAAACTCATATGTTAGGGAAATACCCCTATCGTTACTATTTAAAGAGTCAAAAAATGACTTCAATGACTCAGGGCTACCATTCCATAGGAGGAGGATGTCGTCTATATATCTAGCCCATAGGCCCAGAGATGGAACTGTCTGGGCATAGACGACATCCTCCTCCCACTTGGCCATGAAAAGATTCGCTACACTCGGTGCGAATTTGGCGCCCATTGCCACGCCCCTGAGTTGTAAAAAGAAGCGTTGATCGAACCAGAAATAGCTATGTTTTGTAGCGAAATCCAAAAGTTCGATTAAATAGTCGCTTTGAAACGAAGCGAGTGATTCTTCGCTACTTAAAAAGTGTTTTACCGCTTGTATACCTAGATGATGAGGAATGCAGGTGTACAGGGAGGCCACATCTGCAGTGACCATGATGCAACCCTCCTGTACGTCCAACCCCTCCAGAAGGCGGATGGTGTCGCCTGTATCCTTGATGTATGAAGGAGTGCGTTTGACTATGGGCTGGAGGTAAAAGTCTATATAACGGCCTATGCGTGAGGTGACAGAATCGATGCCGCTCACGATAGGCCGGCCTGGTGGTTGTGTAGGATGTTTATGTATTTTAGGCAAGTAGTATATTGTCGGAATTCTGGGTACTTTGGGAACCAAAAAAAGTTTCTCTTTCTTGTTGAGAATCTTAAGATCAAACCCCTTGTTAACAAGGGTCTGTAATTGTTTCTTATATGTGGCAGTAGGATTATTGGGGATTTCTTGATAAGTACCAGGTTCCCCAAGTATACGATGCATCTCTTGCTCGTATTGTGACCTGTCTAGAACAACAATCCCCCCGCCCTTGTCTGCCGGACGAATGATCAAATCCTTGTTATCACACAAAGAGCGAACGCCTTGGCTAGACAAGGGCTGCGAGGAGTGTCTCTTCTCTTTTTGATTTCTTTGTCCAACACAAGTAATCTATTCCTTTTTCTGGAAATGAGAAATCCCAGAAAGTTGGTACCAGCCTCATTGAAATATTTATACCATGATTCTAAATCTGGGTCTCCTTGTTGGGGATGGATCTCCCAACGGAGGCTCCGTGGGACCATTTGTTCAGAGATATATTGTTCCAGGAAGATCAAATCCCACTGGAGATGTATCTCTGAAGTCATGACATTTTTCAAACGCATGAATAACCCGCCAAGTTCAGTGTCATTGCCTGTGACGGTAAAGACACCGTCAAAATTCACGGTGCGGGATGCTCTGTACTCAAATATATCCATATCTCTGTGAATATATCACTGAGAAGGCTGCTGCAGTGTAGATTTTGAATAGAAAAAAACAGAAAGAGAGTGGATACCCTGCGCTGCCAGGTGTGCATAAATGGTAGCTGCTGACACGGCTTATTCAAAAAAGCAAAACAACCAAAAAAATACGTATGTGTAGCGCTAAAATTAATAAATGAATATCAAAATACCAAAAAATGTGTATAGTAAAAAATAAAACACATATAACATTAATAAATGTTAGACACAAATTGTGAAACATGTGAGATTCCTCTGTAGCGAGGGGTGACAACAGTGCCAACTGGCACGTGAACTGATGCACCTAAGGTGGTATCAAACATAAAAACAAAGTCCAACAAAAACTCCTAAGTGTGATGATCCGAGGTATGTAGCAAAGTTCATCAACATCCACAAGTCATTCAAGTGAAAAGGTGAATAAATAGAAAAAGCGTGACTCCTTTAACGTGACAATCCCATCACCGGAAAAAGTGCAGGCTTACCGGAACTTGTTGACCACTGGTGGCATATGCCAAAAGAGGTCAGTCAAGGCTTTATATGACGATTGTCAAACAGCAATCCTTGGCAGGAAGCGTAGGTCCAACTGGTGGGTAGGTCCTTATATGGAATAGGTCCCCAGGAGTAAGCCGGAAGCTATAATGATGTTGGTATCCCAAAACCAATTGGCTCAGTGTGTTAGTGGTGCATAGAGAAAAATAAAGAGAAGTGGCCACATAGCGTAACTCCGTATAAAAGAAAAAATACGTGTTTATTCACAGCTAACAAACTTACATTTGGCTGGAAGTAAAAGAGCTCTTGCATGTAAATGGGGCGACAGTGGAGTCCTCCCGACGCGTTTCGTGGTCAAAAGCACATCGTCTGGGGTGTCTCTCCACTGCAGCCCACTCCAATATATGTGTAGTCCATGTAATCACATCCAATCGAATGAAGATCTGACTCACCCCAAACAATCAGCAATCACAGACAGCACATCACCTATCCAAGATGGCGCTGCAGTTTGCACTCCAAGCCTCTATATGAAACAGGAACCTGCAGTTTGCACTCCAAGCCTCTATATGAAACAGGAACCTGCAGTTTGCACTCCAAGCCTCTATATGAAACAGGAACCTCACAGAGAATATGGGTATAGTGTCTTTAACGTGGCTGTTACATTTGGAATGTAGTCATTAGGAGTGTGACATGGACATACTGAGTAAAATGAAACAAAATGAAATGCACTGGCCATTAAAATACTTGAAATGTATAAAATAAATAATAGTTGAGGCAAACTGTGAAAATTTACCATGCCACGGACGACAGATGCGACCGCGCGTGCGCCAGAGCCAAGCCTCGTTTGCATGTGCTAACAAGCACGGCAGAGCATAGTAACCATGTATTGTTTGTGTGTCGTGGATTACACTATGCTACCGCGCGTGCGCGATAGCCAAGCCTCACTCTGAATAGATAGAGGCTGCCGTGTAGTGTCCAGTGAGAGCGCGCCTGCAGACCAGGCCTCGCTCTGAGGAACCCGGATGTCTGGTAGCTAAAGTGCGCATGCGTGCGCGCCAAGCCTCATTATGAGAGAGGTCATCCGTGATTGGTCAGAGCGGCGCCCGTAGAGAGGAGTCGCATGTCCAATCAAACAAATGAAAAAATGGGGCACAAAAATAAACGGAGAATCACAAAAATAATGTCTATTGCAAAGCGCAGTATAAATGGGTAGTGTTAATACTCCCATCAGCGGCACATCAACTATAAGGGCCAGTCATAAAAATTAAATAAAAATAAAAACTTATAAAAATATCGATTCTGCGCTGGAGATGGAAATTGACATCCACTCCAGATCAGATTAACAGTGTGTTAACAGTGTGTTAAACAGTACCTTGCACAGTCCAGGATGAAAGTAGCTTGTCCATGGCTCATATATGGATCTTCGGAGAGAAAGTGATCAAGTGCTGTTAGACCAAAAGTGTGGGGAATCGAGGTATATAAGGAGTTGACATTTAGGTATATTAGTCTTCCCACCTGTATGGTTTCAATAGGTCCAACAAGTGGGTTCCATTGCGAATATACAACTGTAAACCTTGAGCCAACGGTTGCAGATGGTGATTTATATATTTGGACAATCAAGAGGTAATACTGTCCATGACTGCAATGATAGGTCTCCCTGGAGGGTTTGTCTGGTTTTTGTGAATTTTTGGGATATGGTAGAAGTACGGGGCATGATAGTAGTTTCTACGTAGGAAAGAAGCTTCACTTTTAATGATGTTTTGTTGAATGGCGGTGTCAATGAGTTTATTGGGTTCCGTTTGGAATTCTGGTAATGGATTAGCGCTTTAGTTTGCGTTAGGTAGAGCTATCCATAAGCAAGCGATCTGCTTCCTTAACATAATCAAGTCTATTTTGGATAACGATTCCACCGCCTTTATCGGCAGTTTTAATAATTAACTGGTTTTGTGTTAAAGATTGAAGAGCTGTCAGTTCTTTGGGGGCAAGGCAACCAAGGTTAGTAGTAGGGTTGTCCCGATACCACTTTTTTAAGACCGAGTACAAGTACCGATACTTTTTTCCAAGTACTCGCCGATATCGAATACCGATACTTTTTTTTCAATGTCATGTGGCAGTTTGACAGATGGGGACTGATAGGTGGCACTGACAGGCGGCACTTATGGGCACTGACTGGTGACTGGCGCTGATGGGCACTAATAGGTGTCTGGCACTGATAGTTGGTACTTGTGGGCACTGATAGATGGCACTAATTGCACTGATAGGTGGCACTTGTGGGCACTGATGGCACTAATTGCACTGATAGGTGGCACTTGTGGGCACTGATATATAGCACTAATTGCACTGATAGATGGCACTTGGGGGCACTGATTGCACTGACAGGTGGCTGGCACTGAAATGATGCGAAAAATGACACTGAATTTATAAAAAAAAAAAGAAATGCTGCAACGCCCATCTTGGTACACCCTGCACTCCGCTGCAGCAAGCAGCAGCAGACATCTTGTTACACCCAGCCCATATAGCTCAGGCTGGGTGTAACAAGATGTCTGCTGCTGCTTACTGCAGCGGAGTGCAGGGTGTACCAAGATGAGTGTAAGGACGTTCAGCCGCTAACATGTTACACAGACCCCTCCCCCTACAGTGCAGACCCCCCTCCCCCTACAATACAGACCTCCCCCTTACAATATAGACCCCCCCTAAAATAAAGACACCCCCGTCCTACAATACAGATCCCCCCACTTCAGACCCGTAATGCTGTGCACCTCGGCAGCTCAGATGACCAGTGGGCGGCGACACAGGCTGAAGCCTGGCTTTGTGGGGGGGGGGGCATCCGTCGTCACACCCGGGACCCAGCCGTGGCTCTGACAAATCTGGGATGTGACTGTCTCACAGTCACACAGCCGAGCAGACCGCAGCCGCCTCCCCCTCCTCTGTGTATACTACAAGTGCAGCACTTGTAGTATACACAGAGAAGGGGGAGGCGGCTATAACATTTAAGTTTATAACATTTAAGTTTAGTACCATCTAGTGCCAATTTCATATTCTAGTGCAGGAGTCTCCAAACTTTCTAAACAAAGGGCCAGTTTACTAAATCCTTTAGACTTTAGGGGGGCCAGACTGTGGCCAGTGGGAGTAGAAAATGCCCCAGCGTCAGTGGGAGTAAACAATGTGTCATCGTTGATTTTAGTGGGGGTAATAGTTCCCCATTGTTGATATCAGTGGGAGGAATAGCACCCCATCATTGGTGTCAGTGGGAGGAATAGCACCCCATCATTGGTGTCAGTGGGAGGAATAGCACCCCATCATTGGTGCCAGTGGGAGGAATAGCACCCCATCATTGGTGTCAGTGGGAGGAATAGTGCCCCACCACTGGTGTCAGTGTGAGCATTGGTGCCCCATTATTGGTGTCAGTTGTGGATGGAATGGTGCTCCAAGGGCCAGATAAAGGCAAGCAAAGGACCGCAGTTTGGAGACCACTGTTCTAGTGTACAACATAGCCTTTGTGTTTGGTATCTAGGTTTCTTAATATATTAATATTTTGATTGATGTATTTATTGATTGATATTTGAATCTTATTAATTAATATTTGAAGTGTATGGTCAATTTTTTTTATATATGTTTTTATGGGAAGGCCGGCCGTAGGCTGGCCTGAATTTGTAGGAGGAGTCGGGGGGTTCATAAACCCGCCCTCCTTTCTCCTTCCCCACGGCCGGACCTTTTCGTTTTCCCCGACGTGACGTCATCAGCAAGCGACGTACCGGCTCCACGCGGCGGAGAGGCGGCTCGCACGGCTCCGAGGCTTCACGGCTCCTCGGCTCTCACGGCACTCACGGTCCCATCGACTCCAACGGCTCCTCGATCACGGCAGGTTCCCTTCTCCTCGCTCGGCCGCTACATTCAGGTATCGAGGGGAGGTGTTGTGCATTACTGGCAGCGCAGCGTCACATCGAATCGAAAAGGGGGGGGGGGTTTCTGTGGCTCTCTGGCTGCATGGTAGGTGAGGAGACCTTGGGTGAGAGGGGGGGGGGTTCTGTGGCTCTCTGACTGCATGGTAGGTGAGGAGACCCTGGGAGGGGGGGGGCGCTGTGCTCAGGGCAACCAGGGATTTCTGCAGTATTTTTTCTTACTTGAAGGAGACCATTTCATCTGCAGTTCATGCCTTTTATTCCCTGCGCAGGATGTTTCTGTAAAAAAAAATACTCCATGTGGTTTAAAATTTTTCATACATGTGTCCCAGTTAGGAGATATCTCTTGATCCTCCGCATCCCTCCAAGCTGCAGCTGGTTAAAAGTGTATTACTGGGACAGAGCCCTATAGGTGTCACTTTGAGGTCCTGGTCTCCCTGGGGTGAACCACTCCAGGTGAACGAAGTGCCTTTCCAGGTAAGCCAGCCGAGCGCATGCGTTTGTACGCTTTGATACGCCAGTCGTGGTACAATCTCCATTTCGTTTGTTATCTCTCTCAGTAAATATTGTCATTTTGATACATGTCTATCGTTTTCCTTCATGGCTATCGTTTCTTCTCTGTTTCAGGACTGTTTTCGTGCAGTCTCGTTCACGTAAAGTACAGGGTTTCGTGTCAAAACTGTTGCAGTGAGTGTCAGGCATGTCGTTTCATTTTGCAATTGTTCACACGCAGGGTGCGGGTTCCACGTCACTCAGCGGTCACGCAGGTGTCATCAGTAGAAGGTGGGGTGGAGTCGCACGGACCTTTGCAAAGGGGGGGGGGGTCGTGGTTCCACTGGGGAGTCATCCTCCACGACGGTGGGCTGGTACGGTTTGAGATGTTTCGTTCTTAATTGACTTGGTCGGTGGCAAGTTCTCCTCAACCGGCTGGTATGGGTCACCTTCTCCATCTTTTCATGCTTCACGTGGCACTTTCGTAGTACACTCGTTGTACCTGGTTCGTCCAGGAGGGACTGACGCACTTCAGTCCCTTGCATCTATTGTTTCAGGTACCAGACGCAAGGTTTTCCTGTTAGGTGAAGGACTTCCGGTAAAGGTAAGCCGGGATTCCGGGAACCTAACCCGATCTGTCCCAGGTCATCAAGGGTCTGCCTGCCACTGAGGGTCGCCTAAATCGTTTAGGTTGTAACAGGTTGAGTTGCTTCGTTTTTAATTGACTTGAGCAGTGGCAAGTCTACTCACCCGTTCGGATCCTTTTTCATCACCCATATAGTTACTCAGCAGCTCCTAAAGCTTGGGACCTGTCTCGTTTCAAGGTCCGGGGGGGGGGCCTGAGTGTTTCGTTTTTAATTTGTCTGCGTCGGCAGATGGCTCGGCCCTCCCAGTGGGGGGGGGGGATTAGGGTCGCTCCGATCCAGGTTAGGTGGGTTCAAGAGTGGGGGGGGGGATTAGGCGGTGTTTTTCTTTATTGGTCTGTGGAAGGCTCTGTCACAGTGTTTGTTTTCCATACATTTTCAGGGCATGTCGCAAGCGGCGGATATCGAGGAGTTCGTCTCGGGTTCCCCTGCTTCAGCTAGGGGGTCGGCGAGGGGGTCAGATCGGGGCTCCACGCCTACCTTGAGAGCCTGGACCGTGCCAAGATTGATTGCAGAGTTACGGCGCAGGGGCATTTCCCACCCGGCTTCGGCACGCAAAGCCGAGCTGTTCAGACTTTTGTTCCCCTCCCCGGCCAGTACAGACAGCGCGGAACAGGTCACTCTTCGGGCCATGGCCGCATCCCTGACGCAAATCCATTCCACCCTCAACTCCCTAGCGGGCTCTTTTCAGGACCTGAGGGCCAGGGTGGAAGTGCTGGAGGCCAGCCCAGTTCCTGCCCCAGTGGTCCCGGCTGTTCCGGAGGTCTTGGTAGTCCCCGAGGCTCCCACGATTCCTGGGCCTCCGCTATCAGGTACCAGTCCCGGTGTCCCTTCGGTCACCCCAGCGCATTTCATCCCGGCAGGCATCAGGAATGACATCCTTGATGGGAAGGACGTCAACCTGGCGTCCTTGTTGATAGCCACTCATGACATGGCTGACAACAAGTCCTACGCCTGTGGGGACGTTTCTGTGATTATCAAAGCCAGGGATCATAGACTGAACCGGAAGCTTTCTATCCCCGAGTTCGTGCTGGCGTTCAGCTTGTTTAGGGATGTAGTCTGCTCTGCGAGCCCCCTCAGAAGAGAAGAGTTGGACCACTATCTTTACGCTGTTGTGGAGTTGGGTCACAAATTCGGAGGCTCGGCGTTCTATGACTACCACCGTTCATTTTCCGCCAAAGCGGCCGCTTTGTGGGCCCAGCACCAGGTGGTGGCAGTTTGGAGCCGTGTAGATACGGAACTGTTCTGCCGCCATTTTGCGGGGTTGGGGTCACCGGTTTGCGCCACCTGCCAGTCGTCATCCCATACGGCCTATTGGTGCCCCAACTCGGAAGCTTAGGCCCTCCCGGGCACTTCCAGAGCATTCCCCCGGGTCTCTCCCAGCACCTGCGCAGGCACCCACTGTTGACGAATTGGGCCGGCCTATCCAGTATTTGGGGAAATCCCCTATTTGCAACAATTTTAACCATGGGGTCTGCAACTACGGTCAGTGCCGGTTGCTACATATCTGTTCAGGATGCTTCAGGGCCCATCCGAAGTCTACCTGTTCACTGAGGCTGACAAAAAATAGTTGACTAAGCCACATCAACGTTGGGTTGCTGCAGGACTGGCTGTCCTCCCACCCATCCGCAGAGCTAGGCCCTTTTTTGGTGAAGGGTTTTACTCAGGGCTTCCACACCAGGTTCATTACATTTCCACTGCAGACCTTCGAATGTCCCAATCTCAGGTCATGTTGCGGGGACTTGAGGGCGGTGGACACCTTACTACAGTCCGAACTGGACAAGGGTTTTGTCATCGGCCCTTTCGCTGTGTCTCCTTTCCAGGCTTGGAGGGTCAACCCGTTGGGTCTGGTCAAGGGAAAGTTCTCAAATAAAGATTAATCTATGACTTGTCCGCCCCTCATTGCTCCGCTGTTCCCAGCCTCAATTCATTAATTCCATCGGAAGAGTTTTCCCTTAAATATGCGTCGATAGATCAGGCCATCCAGCGAGTCATCGAGGTAGGGCAGGGCGCCTGGCTGTCCAAGGCAGACATAGCGGACGCCTTCAAACTCCTCCCGATCACGGCGTCACTCTGGCAGTGGCACGGGATCAAGTGGAGAGAGTTGTACTATTTTGCCACCAGACTCACCTTCGGGTCCAAAAGCAGTCCATGGCTTTTCGATGTGTTTGCCCAAGCGCTTGAGTGGATTCTCGTCCATAAGGAGCGATGTCATGCGGTCATCCATTATCTGGATGACTTCCTCCTCATCGAGAGTCCCCGGCGCGCCACCTTGGATTTGCAGAAACTACTGGCAGTGTTTTCTGCACTCAATGTGCCCCTGGCTACCAAAAAACTTGAGGGCCCGGCGTGGACTCTCACCTTTTTGGGGGTCATTTTGGACACCAAAGCCATGCAAGCCAGGCTCCCGGCTGACAAACTCGCCAGGATCAGAGAGTGTATTCACACCTTCTCGGTATCTCGGGTTTTTACCAGGGTGGAGTTGTTGTCTCTCCTGGGCATGTTAAATTTCGCCATGCGTATTATCCCGCAGGGTAGATCTTTTATTTCCAGGTTGTTAGCCTTGCTGCCATCAGCACCAGATTCGGACTCACGGGGCCCGGACTCACGGGACCCGCGTTGGCTGACCTCCGCATGTGGGACGAATTCCTCCAATATTGGAATGGGGTCGCTATGTTCATTCCTGGGGAGTCTTGCTCCTCTCCCCAGGTAGGAACTGACGCGGTGGCCACGGTGGGTTACGCTGCTATTTTTGGCACCCATTGGTTGGCAGGTCCCTGGCCGGAGGAGGTTTTGGCCATTCCGGGGTTCACGGAATCATCTGCCTTGTTTGAGATCTGCCCCATAGTGGCCGCAGCCTGGGTGTGGGGCAGTTCATGGGCAGGGCAGACAGTGGTGTTCTCCACGGACAACCAGGCCGCCGTGGAGATCATCACCAAGGGAAGGTCCCGGTCCTTGGTTATCATGTTCTTGGTACGCAGGTTAATCTGGTTGTCCCTGCGTCACAAGTTCCATTTCCTATGAAGGTTTATCAGTGGGGTGGAGAATGGTGCGGCTGATGCCCTTTCTCGGCTCAATTTCTACAGGTCCCGCATGCCGATGCACAGGCCACACCATCCCCACGGGCATCTCTGCTGATGCTGGACTAGACACCCTCTTGCGCGAAGCGGCAGAATTAGTTGGGGCGTCTCTGGCGAGCAACACCAGGAAGGCTTACGCCACGGCCTGGAAGGCCTTCCTGGTCTTTCAGTCTTTGCACCCCTGTGGCAACGGCATCGATGTCAGTTTTTTGTTGGCGTTTGTCACTCACTGCCACACTCGGCTGAGGTTGTCTCATGGCACCATCAGGACATACCTCGCCGGGGTGCAGCACCACCTGTCCCTGCAGGATCCCAATCGTCCTTCCCCTTTTTCAGCCCACATCATCAAGGCTGCATTAAGGGGTGTCCAGAGGAGGTGTCCTCCAGTTACCACTTGCCGTCTCCTAGTCACAGGGCACATTTTCCGTGGCATGTCCGGGTTGCTGGATGGGCTGCCGTTCGGGAGGTTCCTCAGTGGGGTGCTAAAAGCAGCCATTTACTTAGCTTTTTTTGGGTTCCTCAGGCCAGGCGAATTTTGCCGTTCCGGTCCTGGTTCCCGGGTCCTTACGGTCAGTCAGTTGGGCAGACATCCACACTGTTATAACTTACTTTTGACAGCTTGCAAGACCCAGCAGGTGGGGGCTGGCACCAATGTGACGTATTTCGAGACTGGCGGGTCGTGATGCCCCGTGATGGTACTAGATCAGCTCAGGGCGTTGATTGGCAACAAACCCATGGACAGTCCCTTGCTCCCTTTCCCGGTGGCTTCCCTCACGACGGCCCAGTTCGCCAGCCACTGCCGCACGTTGTGGGCTAGGTTGGGGTTGAACCCAGCAAACCGGTCGGGTCATTCATTCAGGATTGGGGCAGCCTCGGCAGCATCCCGTCAGGGGATCCCGGCCCACATCATCAGAAAGTTGGGGAGGTGGAATTCGGGTTGCTATGCCAGATATATTCCAGATCCGCAGGTTGAGATGGCTCGTGCTTTCATGCACCTTACTGATTAGGTTGTCATTTTCTTGCATTAAACATATTCATCATGTACCCCTGTGTCCTTTGCTTTTTTGGCCCCTTTTAGGCATACTGACCACGTGACCATTCGGCACACTCTCAGGTCTTGTTTAGGTTATCTTTCCATGTTCGCATCCTCAGTCCATGTGGAGACTCCAAGTAAAATGCGAAGGCCGGCCGTAGGCTGGCCTGAATTTGTAGGAGGAGTCGGGGGTTCATAAACCCGCCCTCCTTTCTCCTTCCCCACGGCCGGACCTTTTCGTTTTCCCCACCCTCCCATTCCCCCTTTTTTATTTCTTTTCATTTATTCATTTCATACTTGGGTATGCCCCCTTTTAGGCATACTGACCACGTGACCATTCGGCACACTCTCAGGTCTTGTTTAGGTTATCTTTCCATGTTCGCATCCTCAGTCCATGTGGAGACTCCAAGTACAAATTATGTTTTCTGCTTTTGTATCATAATATCCATTACCAATATTGTGTTATTTCTTGAAAAAGTTTATCGTGATGCATATACATGTATACACACACACTTTATTCTTTTCCGATTATCATAATTATATATTGCTCATGTGTTCACACAGCTAGCGGTATCGAACTTCACCACTGGGTGGCAGTGCCATCAAGGCACATAAATAGACCACATACAACCCTTAACCGTAGCTTGAGAAAGGAGCGTGTACCTTGTGTATTCCCTTGGTGCGCATGCTCAGAATCACGTTGTTTTACAGCAGCAGTGACTTTACTGAACTCTGCACTGCAGCCCTCTCTGTGACTGTCCGGATGCGCGCCAAGCCTCATTTTGGATCCCGTCCAAATACCGGAAGTCTCCTGTGAAACTGTACGCCGGTGAGTTGTCATATTATGCTGCCTATCGCAGAATGCTACGGAAGCCCAGCACAATCAAACTGCTTGCTTGATGCGTTCCAACCGCAAGTGCGATGCGTTCCAAAATATTTACGACAGTACACACCAGTGAACCCATCAGAATAAGTCACGGTGACTTGTCGGTATGATTCCCCTATCGAGATGGTTCTCCGCACCTCGGCCGCCATCCAGGCTCATTCATTAACATCCCTGTGGATTGGAGGATGTTAAAAAAAAGAGCCAGGAGGCCGAGCGACTGGCCACTTTCCTCAAATTCCACGTCGCCCTGGAGATTTCCGTCGGCAAGGAACCATCTCGAAAGGGGAGTCATACCGACAAGTCATAGTGACATATTCCGACAGCTTCACTGTGTACTGTCTTACATCTTTTGGAACGCAGCGCACTTGCGGTTGGAACGCAGCGCGCATGCGCATTTTGATTTTGCAGGCCACAACGTCACTTCCGTAGCATTCTGCGATAGGTAGCAGAATATGGCAACACACCGGCAGCATAGAGAAATAGAGCTTACTATCATACAGACTGCAGAGTTCAAATTCACTCCACTGGACTCCCCTGCGCTTGACACAGATTTTTACATGTGAGTGTTTTAATGCATTTGGCCATTAGATTTTAAACAGTCTTACTAAGGGGCGCCTGTTGCTTTTCTTTCTTTTACATAGAATAATATGGAGAGGCTTTTTTTAAATCACCCATGTGCACGAGGCCTTAGTAGTGGACAGCGCTGCGCTTTGTTATTATCTTCAGTTTGATGCATATGTGGGAACACATAGCATTAGCAGTAGTCCAAAATGTATAGTTTATTATTGTTTTATTTTATTTATTTATTTACAGACACACTTAGGAGGGTCACACATAATTGCGCTGAAGTTTCTAGATTTGAATGTTTTTAATATAATAGTTTGGGAATTTTTTCTCAATATTTCATTTAGTATATGAAGCAGAATTAATCCAGAATAGGAGTTACCAACAGGGCTTTTCAACAGCAAATTTTTCCTGGAATTTGAGAAATGTGTCTTTATATATTGGTGTTACTTTGCACCCAGCAATCATAGACAAGTTTTGCCGACACCGTGTCTTCAATGGCCATGCCTAAAATGAAAATATAAAATTAGATAGATAGATAGCTACATACATACATAACTTTTAATTATATGGAATCTCAGAACGCAGGTGCCTTTTAAATCTAAGAATTCTGATCAGCTCTCTTCAGTAGTTAAAAATGACTTAATATAACTCATAGAATGTTGAAATAATGCCTGGTAATCAATGTAGCCAAGAACAGTCCTCAATCTCCTACAGGTCTTTGTCAAGCAGCTTGTAGCAATATGTAAGGAAATCTCCGAGATCTGCCCTCCAAGCCAGTAATGCCCCGTACACACGGTCTGACTTTTGACAGGCCAAAAATCACATCAGAATTCTGACGGAATTCCATCGGAGTAAAAGAGAATGTTCTCCATCTAAACTCTGACGAAATTTCTCAGAATTTCAGATGAAAAAAGTCCGATAGGGCATACAGATGGCCGGAATTTCTGATTGAAAAAGTCCGTCTGACTTTTACGGGGCATAACCCCCAGAAACAAAAACAAAAAAAAGTCCACCTTAAATACAGGTAAGTGGTAAACAGGAGGAAGGTGAGAAAATTGTCAGTGACAGATACGAATGGTCTGCTAGCACAAAGAGTCTCTACATTGAAAGAGACATAGCATATTTGGTACTAGCAGTGTCAAGAACTTGGACATGTGACTGACCATTGCCCTTAATTTGAGCCTATGGAATGGGAATGGGACCTGGGAAGATGTGTGTCACTATTTGCCAAGCCTGTCCTGAAAGCACATCTAGAAACTGAGACTGGGAGTTAAATATGTCCTATTACTAGGTGGAGGCATTGCTAGACTCTAATCACCTTGATTCATGCCAGTCTGGTGAACCCTGCCAAGCATTGCTCAGATTGAATGGGAGTACTCTGTATACACAGTGGCCCGGATTCAAGAAGCAATTGCGCCTGTGTAACCATAGTTACACAGCGCAATTGCTTACTTGCCCCGGCGTAACGAATGCTCCTGATTCAGGAACCTCGTTACGCCAACTGCAGCCTAAGATATGCGCGGCATAAGGCTCTTATGCCCGCATATCTTAGGCTGCATTCTTGAGATGGCCGCTAGGTGGCGTTCCCGTTGTGCTCAGCGTATAGTATTAAAAAATTGCATACTAACGCCGATTCACAACGTAACGCGAGCCCTGCGTACGCAGTTTACGTCGTTTCCGTACGGCGTTTTTTGCGCAAGGAAACTTTCCCGACGTGAAATTTCGCGACGCGGGAACGACGGGTATACGTAATAGCAGGGGCAGCCAATGTTACGTATACCCGTCTTTCCCGCGTCGCGAAATTTCAAATTTACGTAGTTTGCGTAAGTGATTCGTGAATGGCGCTGGACGCCATTCACGTTCACTTTGAAGCAAATGACGTCCTTGCGACGTCATTTGCCGCAATGCACGTCGGGAAAGTTTCCAGACGGAGCATGCGCTCTACGATCGGCGCGGGAACGCGCCTAATTTAAATGATTCCCGCCCCCTACGGGATCATTTAAATTGCGCGCGCTTACGCCGGGCATTTTGCCGGCGCGCCCACGCAATTTACGGAGCTACTGCTCCGTGAATCAAGGGCAGCGCAGTAAATTTGCGGGGGCGCAGGGCAAAAACGTTGCCAAAAGGCATAAGGAAAGCAGACTGCTTCTGACATTTTGCATATGAAACAGTACATGCATATTTACAATGGCTCTCTAAATAAGGCAGTGTGTATTCACGGATTATGAAGTCATGCTGTAGGGTGAGACTAAAAGGACATCAGGACTTTTAGGACCCTGGGAAGTGTAACAATTCATGGGATAGTTGCACAGGATGCAGGATACAAGAGAGTTGGAGCGAGAGAATTTAATACAATATATAGCAAGGGGTTAGCTCGGTAGCGGGGTGTGTGACCCCCTTGGATGGGTTCACCACACACTGAATTTATACAGACAGGCAGTCGAAGACGGTTGAAAACAAAGATTTTGGTTTATTCTTCCATCTTGCTGGAAACAAGTGCAAGCATCCAAACAGCATAAACAAAATCAAACATAAAATAAACCCTGGCCACTTTGGGCGTCTACCTTCCACACAGGAACCTATCTATGGATTCTAGCACAGCCTACTGCTGGGTAGACAGTGCTGGTCATACAGCAGAAAAAACAATAGTCTTTTGATTTTTATCACACAGAAAAATCAATCCTCTCCTCACCTCCTCAGAAGACTTTCAGTACTGCTCTCTTTCACTCAGAAAGCCTCAGCATGCAGCAAATTAGTGGTAATCCTCTGGACTACTTATAGAGGCCTTAATTGCCTCTTTCTGAACAGCTGAAATTTTCCAACGGCCTTTAGCCTTTTCTGGCTACATTTGCAGCCGACGCCTAATAACAATTGGTGTATTGTCTAAACAAGGCAGAAATGTATGTCCCGTCTGTGACAACACCCACAGATTTACCTGACTTCCTGTCACAATATATTATATATATATATATATAATATATATATATATAAAAATAATTAAAAAATTAGCTGTCAGCTAAGAACAGGAAAATAAAGCTACAATTTACGCAGGCTCACCAAAATTGGACAATAGAAGATTGGACGTTGCCAGGTCTGATGAGTCTTGATTTCAGCTGCGACATTCAGATGGCAGGGTCAGAAATTGGTGTAAATATGAAAGCATGGATCTATCCTGCCTTGTATCAACGGTTCAGGCTGGTGTGGATGATATTTCTCACACTTTGGGCCCCATAATAACAAATGAGCATCATTTAAACACCATGGCCTACCTGAATATTGTTGCTGACCATGTCCATCCCTTTATGGAAGTGTACCCATGTTTCTGATTTTATAGTCTCATCAGACCAGAAAAGTTTTTCATGTGTTTTTTTGATGCGTTTAAAGTGGTCAGAGGAGACCGAAATTGAATTATTTGGCCTTAACACCAAACCATATGTCTGGCGGACATCTATTACAGCTCACCATCCAAATAACACCATTCCTACAGAAAAGCATGGACGTGCGCTAGCGGCTCATCTTGCTGGACGTCATATGACGCCCAGTCTGGATAACGCAACCACTTCCCGGCCATAATTTTGCTATATGGTGGGCAGGAAGTGGTTAATATAACAGCATAATACAGTTATTGCAAATTCATTTTTTAGTTTTCATACATCCGAGGACATAGTGGGATGAGTAGGGCTTCCACAGATTAAAGTTGGAAGGTAACAAAAAAGTGAGAGGGAGCTAAAGTAGAAAGGAGGACTCCAGTCCTGTCAAGCTTGCGCGCAAACCTAAGGCCCCGTACACACGACCAAACATGTATGCTGAAACTGGTCCGCGGGCCAGTTTCAGCATACATGTTCGGTCGTGTGTGGGCGCGAGCGGGCCGAATTCCAGCAAACATTTGCCCGCCGGGCCTTTTCCCAGCAGACAAATATTCCTGGACGTGTTTTAAAACCGTCCGCTGGAATCCTGCCCGCTCGGACATGTACGGTCGTCAGTACAGACCTACCGTACATGTCCAGGCGCCCGCCGTCCCTCGCATGCGTCGAATGACTTCGACGCATGCGTGGAAGCCTTTAAATGGCAGGCCCGCCCACGTCTCCGCGTCATCGTCGCGGCGGCGACGACGCGGACACGCCCCGCGTATTGTTTACGCGCGGACTTCTGTACGATGGTGTGTACAACCATCGTACAGAAGCCCTCTGGCAGACATGTACGGTGAAAACGGTCCGACAGACCGCTTTCACCGTACATGTTTGTTCTTGTGTACCCGGCCTTAGAGAACAATCATAGTTCTTTGCTGCTAGGTATTCTTCTCAATAATGCTAAAGCCCCATTTAAAAATAAAAAAAAATGGATAAGCTGGAGTTACAGATGGCTGAAAACAGTTTGGCTCAAAACAATGATTGTGGTGAATGGATGATGACTGAGGACGATGATAATAAAAACCTGGCTTTATCTGCAAATACTAGATGCAACAATACCGGTTATGTGTGTCTTCCAAACAACTGCCATATAATGAATGAAGAATATGGTAAGAGTAGAGGTGGAGGGCTTTTCATTTACATGTTTAATGACTGGTGCACTGATTGCGCAGTTATAGATCATTATTGTTCTTCCGATTTATTTACCGTATTTATCGGGGTATAGCGCACACCCCTAAAGTTGCCCCGAATTCCTGTGGAAATTTTTTTTTTCTTGTACTTACAGTTTTGGTGTCTTGCGCAGCGTCCATCGGCGGCCTCGTCGGGTTCGGCGTCCGTCTGCGGCTTCGGGTGTCCTCTTCGTCGGGTCCGGCTTCCTCCCCGCTCGTTTCCCGCACCGAGTTTGAATACTGCGCCGACATATACAGAGCGCACTACACTCGTGTATTGTCGGGCAGGCTCGGCTACTCTCGTGCTGACGTCCTGTACGTCCAGGACGTCAGCGCGGGAGGAGCCGAGACTGCCCGACAATACACGAGTGTACTGCGCTCGGTATATGTCGGCGCAGTATTCAAACTCGGCGCGGGAAAGCAGGTATCGGCGTATACCGCGCACCCACGATTTTGCCCTGATTTTTAGGGCAAAAAAGTGCGCCGTATACGCCGATAAATACGGTATTTTAAATAAAAAACATGTTATACTTCCCTCCACTGCAGTTAGTTTTGCACAGAGTGGCCCCAATCCTCATCCTCTGGGGTCCCTTCGCAGCTGTCTAGGCTCCTCCCCGCAAGAGCTAACAGCCCTCTGGGAAGCGCTCGCCCAAGGGGGGTTAGCTTACGCGCGCTCCCGTGTGATACAGTCAGCGGCCATAGCCACCGAGTGTATCACTCAGCCCCACCCTCGGCACGCCGCGTCATTGATTTGATTGACAGCAGTGGGAGCCAATGGCTGTGCTGCCAGCAATCATCCAAAGAAGAGCCGAATAGAGCTCGGTGAAAGCAACGCAGGATCGTGCCCAAGGAGATTCGGGTCTCAGGTAAGTAAAACGGGGGCTCGGGGGGTGGCAGTGACTGCAAGGTGTTTTTTCACCTTAATGCATAGAACACCTGTCAGTTTTTATTGCTGTCCATACCTGTTAGGGCGATTCACCCCCTCTATTGGTCATGTTAACTATTTGACAGTGAAAGTAAAAGAAAAGCCTACATTTTGGGCTGTCGTCCCCCCAGAAAAAAAAAGGGGGAGGGTAAATCTTCCAATGTGGATACTAGTTTAGGCCACCTGGGGGCCCCAAAAGTTTCCCTTACTTTGCAGGGATTTCCTCTTAATTCCTGTTTTGGCAATGGGATAGGAAGTGAAGGGAAGTCACCCAATGGGCACAGATGGCAAAAATAAACTTTACAGTGATTTTAGCCCTCCCTTACTCTATCCAAAAAAAAAAAATTCTTATAGATCTAATTGAACAGCGGTAACTTTAACGGCTATACACTGTCCATAATTTACCAGATGTAAATGTCAGTATAGCTCTTAACTAGCTTTTAAATGCCATAAACAAACAACATTGCGTTTATCCAGATGGAGTTATTATTGCCGGGGATGTTATTCAAGCAAATTGATATACTGTATTGATTAAATAATATTAATTTGTGAGGTTATTGAATAGAGTAAAAAACTACTGGATCAGATTTACTCAAATGTTAAATAAGCGTATAAAGCGCCTTCTTCACATTAGGCAGTGATCAGCTTTCCCTGCACCTTGTTCCAGCACATACTTTCCTTAGGGGGAACACAAAGCCGAACACAAAAAATTATAAAACATGGCTAGAGGGTGCACTCGCTCTGTTGCAGTATTTTTTTAACAGGAAATATTTAAAGCGGAGTTCCACCCACAATTTCACTTTTTAAATATAAATACCCCTGTAATACACAAGCTTAATGTATTCTAGTAAAGTTAGTCTGTAAACTAAGGTCCGTTTTGTTAGGTTGTTACAGCATTTAAATAGTTTATAATCTAGAAATAGACCGTGGCCATCTTAAGTGTGGGCATCATGAAGCCAGACTGTATGACTTCCTGGATTTCAGCTTTGCAGATCTCGCACATGCTCAGTGCACAAGCAATGTAATAGGTTTCAGTCAGGTTTGCAAGGACTACTGGGAAACATGATGCCTATCCCAGAAACCCTTGCAAATAGCCTAGGCAAATAAGGAGGAAGAACTAATGAAGGACTACAAAATAAAGGTATTTACAAGCAACAAATTAAATAAAAATTGTCCATTCTGAACACTATGAGATTAGAGCATGCAGCACAGACAAACATAAAAAAATGGGTGGAACTCCACTTTAAACAGAATATTAAATTTGAACAGAATTTAAATGATCACACAGAACCTGCATTGTGCTACATAAGAGAATTGCCTTGACAAAGTCATGGATAAATGTACAGTATCCAGGTCTTTCTCAACCAGAAACCCTGGATGACTAAGGGAGGTCCGGACTTTCCCAAGAGATAATAATGTCTTCAAGACCACAAATGGTTTGTATAATGTAGCTAGATCAAAACTTGGTATTAGAGAAGCAAAGGGAGCATACGGTGGAATGGAATAGTATTTTAACCACTTGACAACCGGGCCTATTTTGGCACTTCTCTCCTTCATGTAAAAATCACAATTTATTTGCTAGAAAATTAATCAGAACCCCCCAAACATTATATTTTCTTTTTTAGCAGACAGCCTAGGGAATAAAATGGCGGTCATTGCAACTTTTTTCCTCGCACAGTATTTGCGCAATCATTTTTTAAACACCTTTTTTTGGCAATTAAAAAATAAAACAGTAAAATGAGCCCAATTTTTTTGTATAATGTGAAAGATGTTATGCTGAGTAAATAGATACCCAACATGTCACGCTTTAAAATTGCGCACACTCATGGAATGGCGCCAAACTTCGGTACTTAAAAATCTCCATAGGCGACGCTTTAATTTTTTTTTACAGGTTACTATTTGAGTTACAGAGGAGATCTAGTGCTAGAATTGTTGCACACGCTCCAACGCACGCGACGATACCTCACATGTGGGGTTTGAACAGCGTTTACATATGTGGGCGGGACTTGCATGCGTGTTCGCTTCTGCGTGCGAGCTACCGGAGACAGGGGCATTTAAAAAAAAAAAAAAAAAGTAATTTTCTTTTTATTTTACTTAATTTTCTTATTATTATGCCGCGTATACACACACGATCATTTTTCGGCGTGAAAAATACGTCGTTTTTTAAAAACGTCATTTAACCACTTCCATACAGGGCACTTATACACCTTCCCGCCCAGACCAATTTTTAGCTTTCAGTGCTGTTGCACTTTAAATTACAATTGCGCGGTCATGCTACACTGTACCCAAACTACATTTTTATAATTTTGTACCCACAAATAGAGCTTTATTTTGGTGGTATTTGATCACCTCTGGGATTTTTATTTTCTGCAAAAAAAAAAAATTTTTTTTTTTTGGTTTCCGTTATAAAACATTGTAAATAAGTACGTTTTCTCCTTCACTAATGGGCACTGATGATACTGCACTGAGCGGCTCAATATCCTGAGGACGTCATATGACGTCCAGTCAGGATTAAGCAACCACTTTTCCGCCGTCAATCTATCATTGGCGGGCGGCAAGTGGTTAAAATGATTGTGTGTGAGCTACACATCATTTTTCAGGTTCTGAAAAAAAAAATTTGAACATGCTGCATTTTTTAACGTCGCTTTAAACAATGTCATTTTTCGGGTTGTAAAAAATTATCGTGTGTGGGCTAAAACGACGTAAAAAACCCGTGCATGCTCAGAAGCAAGTTATGAGACGGGAGCGCTCGTTCTAGTAAAACTACCGTTCATAATGGAGTAAGCACATTCATCACGCTGTAACAGACAGAAAAGCGCGAATCGTCTTTTACTAACATGGAATCAGCTAAAGCAGCCCAAAGGCGAATGGAACTTCCCCTTTATAGTGCCGTTGTACGTGTTGTACATCACCGCACTTTCCCAGATCATTTTTTTTTAAACTATGGTGTGTAGGCAACGTCGTTTTAATAATGAAGTTGGGAAAACGTTGTTATTTGGACATGCTGAAAAACAACGTTTTTTTTCATGCTGAAAAATGATCATGTGTACGCGGCATTACATTTTATTTTTAATTTTTATTTTTCTTGATCACTTTTATTCCTATTACAAGAAATGTAAACATCCCTAATAGGAATCAGTGCGACAGGTCCTGTTTATGGAGAGATGTGGGGTCAATAAGACCCCACATCTCTCCTCCAGGCTTACAAGCATGAAATCGGTAAAAAAAACATTCACCGATCCCACACCGACAGCCGCGATTGCGGCTTTGTTTACTTCCGGGTATCGGGAGTGACGTCATAACGTCGCGCTGGGGCCTCCGACATAGTCATCTCTATGCTTCCCCAGCCAGCACCGGCTGATTTGCTCTCCGGGCCCCCGATGGCACGGGAGAGCCCGGAGAAGCACCGGATGGTGGCGGGAGGGGGGGGACGTCCCATCCCGCTGCCTATAAGAATGATCAAGCGATGGAACTGCCGCTTTGATCATTCTTATTGTGCACAGAATCGCCGGCTGAAGACGGTGATATCTGAATGATGCCTGTAGCTGCAGGCATCTTTCAGATATCACTGCACAAAGTCAAGGACGTAATTTGACGTTCAGCGGTTGGTTAAAGATATGAACTTAGGCTGGTGTAGAATGGCATTGGGCATATTAATTATTAATATATTAATTATTTGTTTTAACAAAGATTTTAAAATTTTCCCTAACACCATCTATTATTATATCCTGTTTAAAGTCAACAGTTATAACTCAAGTTTCTTCAATGACTGGACAGATTGGTCTTACAATACAGTGCTTGTTTACCCAGGACTTTGTATCCTGATCCATATGCATACAGAGATAACAACATGTCTATTGGGGGCACTATTCCTCCCACTGACACAAAGGGGGCACTATTTATTCCACTGATACCAATGATGGGATACTATCCCTCTTACTAATAAGGGGCACTACTATTCCTCCTACTGACCACCAACCTTGAGGCCATATTTATTTTCACTGATGCTGGGCTCAGGACATTTACTGCCCCTGCAGGCTGCAATCTGGCCCTCCTAAAGTCTGAAGGACAATAAACTGGCCCTTGGTTTGAAAGGTTTGGAGACCCCTATCTAGACCATGGGGGAATGTTATGAAAGCATGATATTCATAGATTACAGTTGAGCCTTAAACACAATTTTTCCAGGTATATTTGGTAAATTGCAGAACTTGGGTGTCCCCCTATTTGTACTTGGATAAGGGACTCCCTTATGAACTGTTCAAAAATAGTCAAACTGGACCCTCGTTGTTCCTCTACTCTAATGCCAAGTACTTCATAAAGCTGTGTGTTGAATCTATAACATGCATTGTACACTGATGACTGGAGCCCAATTCATCATACCAATAATACACAATCACCAAATTTACAGACGACCCTACAGTGGCGGTTTATATTAAAAATCGTAGATGAGGAGGGTTATAGAGCAGAAGTTCAAAAATCGGTTATGTGGGGTTTTGGTAAACAATCTGAAATTAAATATTGTAAAGCAAAAGAGTTTATAACCGATTTCAGGAGATTCGGCCCCTCTCTATATTAATTGGGATTGTGCGGAGAAGATTAACACCTTTATGTTTTTGGGAATCCAGATTTCTAAGGACATATTTTGGTCTGCTAATAATACTGCAGTTGTTAGGAAAGGCAAGCAGTGACTATATTCCATAAGAGCTTGAGAAAGATGGTCTGGAAGGAAAACGTATTGCTTTTCCATACAGAGCGTACTAATGTACTTTATTTCCATGTGGTAAGCTGGTTGCTGCTCAGTAGTGGACAGGTGGATGTGCCCTGGGAAAAAGGGCGATTGGCTAGAAATAATAGGATTTGCACAACAGTTATATAAATTGGTGTTAACAGGAGTATAGTCTACAAGAAAACATTTTAAAGGGCTGGTTAGTGTACTTATATATATACCATTTTTTTTATTATTTTCTTTTTACGGTTTTATTAATTGGCGACAAACTCTCCTACATCTCACGTAAAGGTGGGTAACTCCTCCCACTTTTAGTTCTTTTCTGGGCACGTTGCTTGAGCACATCACTTTGTTGCATGTGCGGCCAACGCCTTCAGCCAGACAACCTAAACTTAAAGCGGTAGTTCACCCTCAGTGTCAACATTGTACCATAAAATCAGGCATTGTAGCGCGAGCTACAGTATGCCTGTCTCGAATTTTTTATCCCCGTACTCACAGTGTACTGGTACATTATAGATTCCGACTCCCGCTGGGAATGGGCGTGCCTATGGAGAGGGAGGATGATTGACGGCCGGCTCTGGCACGTCACGGTCCCCGAAGACAGCCGGAGTAGGTCTCGGCTCTTCACGGCGCCTGCGCACAGGCTATGCGCAGGCGCCGTGAAGAGCCAAGCCTATTTCGGCTATTTCCGGAGAAGCGTGACGCGCCAGAGCCGGCCGTCAATCACCTTCCGTCTGGATTGGAACGCCCATTCCCCGTGGGCAATCGGAATCGTCTATGTACGATTACACAGTGAGTACGGGGATAAAAAATTTGAGACAGGCATACTGTAGCTTGCGCTACAATGCCTGATTTTATGCTAGAAGAAAAAAAAAATTTCTTGTTTATAGGGTGAACCCCCGCTTTAACCCCTTCTTCACAAGTACAGTCCAACACCTCGACAAATTTTAGACTCTCAATATCGAAATAAAGTCTTAGTTCTGTTGCCAGAGGTAACAGCCGATCCCGGACGAGCCCCCACGTGTAGCACTACCCCCGAAGGAGCTGCTGGTTTGTTTTGGGTGGCATGTTACCTCTATTTCTTCGCCGTCTAGGGTACTTGATGAGAGCTGTAAAGAACTTCAATGTCCACACTTTAGGTTTCTTTTTCTGTGCTTTATTACCCAACGGGGTCAAAGAATAAAAGTGGTAGTTCAAGAGGTGGAAAGGGGTAATAGGTAGTAGGTTCAGGTGTATAACTTTCTTCGGAAAAAACTCCTGCTTCCAGCAATGTAGCTTTTGTCGCCACTCTAGCCAGAGTGGGTATTGGGCACCTGGATAGGCCTCTCTCACTAGCCTAGCAGCCAGAGTGTCACACGGAAACTTTAGCAAAGTCTCTGCCACAGACCTTCCCAAAGGTGGAGATGTACTCAGTCCAGAATCCTTCTCAACACAGGATAAGGCACCCCGATCTCTCTTGAATAAACTTTGGTGATTTCAGAACTGACAGGCGACCATCACTCAGCCGCTCAGTAATTGTGCGTCCTTCGATGAAGTTCAAGGCTTCTCCTAAAATACCAGCCTCGTGCTTGGTGCTCTCCCAGACAGGTTCTTCATCGAGCGGCTTCCACCCTCAGGACAGACAGCACAGGACCACTCTGCGAACATAGACCCAGTCTGACTACCAGGCCTACATAGTAGATCACAACCCCGGACCACCGTGGCCCCGGAGCCAGGAACACTCGAACACGCACCCCCTGCCATGAGGGTCACACACGGGGGTGGTGGGACGACAGCCAGCATCGGACACACAATGACGTTGACCACAGAACTAATGACGTCTGTCACTTAAGTACTCTCCCCCAGCATGCACAGCGAGGCGATCAACCCCCACTGATTGGCTGCTGAGGAAAAACACCCAATACACCCTGACTCGACTGCTGCCACCCTTGGCCTGGGGTGGTACCGACACCCCAGACAACAATAGTGGTCACTCACAGTACAGCCATGGCTGGAACAGAGGCCCAAAATTTGGTAAAACAATACAGTCAGAGGTAGTTAAATCTCTGACCACCCTCTAAATTTAAGGCAGCACCAGCTATGAAAGTAGAAAAGTAGCAGGGCGCTACATTATATATATAATTTTTTTTTTTTTTTTTTACGGTTTATTTCATAGTGGGACATAAGGTTTTGAGTGTTTGATGTAGGATTTTTTTGTGTTGTCTTTTTAAAGGCATTGTATAGGAGTATACCATTTAAATTTTTTTTCTGTATTTTGGTATAATAATAATAAAAAAAAAAAAAAAAAAAAAAAGAAGAAGAATTTTCTTTTCTATTCTTTAAATCAGTGTTCTCAGAACTGCTTTTAACCGGCCCTTGGGGCACTACTCCATCAACTGATACAAGACCCTATTCTGCTATCTGACACCAACAATGGGGCACCACTTTTCCCACTGACACCAATAATGGGGTAGTGTTTCTCCCTATAATACCAATGATGGGGCATTATTCCTCCCCCTAATACCAATTGTGGCAATGTTTACTCCCACTGATGCCAGCAAAGTTTCCACTCACACTGGCCACAGTCTGGACCCCCTAAAGTTTGAAGGACAATAACCCGGCGCTTTGCTATGAAAGTTTGTACACCCATGCTTTAAATGGATGGCCCTCAAAATTTTCCCCTATACTGTACAGGGATTTTTTTTGAAGGTTAAAGTGGAGGTTCACCCGAAAAGTAAATTTTTAACCTTAGATTGAGGCTCATTTTGTCAAGCGGAATTGGGTAGTTTTTTTTTTAATCTAAGCAGTACTTACTGTTTTAGAGAGCGATCTTCTCCGCCGCTTCCGGGTATGGGCTGCGGGACTGGGCGTTCCTATTTGATTGACAGTCTTCCGACAGGCTTCCGACGGTCGCATACATCGCGTCACGATTTTCCCAAAGTAGCCGAACGTCGGTGCGCAGGCGCAGTAAAGAGACGCACCGACGTTCGGCTTCTTTCGGCTACTCGTGACGCGATGTATGCGACCGTCGGAAGCCTGTCAATCAAATAGGAACGCCCAGTCCCAAAAAGACCATACCCGGACGTGGCGGAGAAGATCGCCCTCAAAAAAAACTACCCAATTCCCCTAGACAAAATGGGCATTAATCTAAGGTTAAAAAAAAAATTTCAGGGGGAACTCCCGCTTTAATATTATATTAAAATGCTATGGCCAACTGAGAAAATGTTGTGTTCGAACCTGCATTATAAATCACATTTTTGCTTATTAGCAGATTTATACAATCACATGTGTTACTGTGAGAAAGGTTCACATCCAGAAAAAAAGCTTGGATGAGCAAAATATGACAGCTGAATGAAATGTTCTATTCAGTTTATCTAAATAGAAGTGGCATTACAATCTCACTTGCCGTTTGATGATTACATTTTACCTTCAGCCACAAACTCTGTACAAACCCGAATCCTATCCACACATAATTACACATTTGCACTGTTTACTTTACTGATTGCCAATGCATAAAATGTTTACTTGCATAATAAAAAGGAAAGTTTGTGCAAAAGTTAAAACTTATGGATCGCATCGACTAATTATGAAGTCAAAAATTGCTGGCAAAGAAATATGTATAAAGTTTGAGTTCTGTTATTTACATAATGCATGGATTCGGCACACCAAGTACCTTATTAATTAAGGATTTAGAGGTGACATTATTGGATTAGGACTCATCAAAATCAGCATATAACTCCACTTTCAATTATCCAGGAGCTCTGAAATAATGAATATTATAGTCAATTTTTTCTTTAGCAGTCTTCTATAGTGCTAGTGCTTTTAATACCTTACCTGCTTGAAGACGGTTATGCTTAAAAAAAAAAAAAAAAAAAGAATCTCCGCCTAAAAAAGTTTGCGAATGCTTTAACCACTTATCTACCGCCATATGTTCCTGAATGGCAAACTCTGGGGCACCTTTGTTTCTGCAGTGCTCTTTATAAAATGACACTTTCCCTTAACTAAGGGAAACCGGCAGTGAAGCCTCGCAGCTTCAAAACTGCCTTCCCATTGCGCATGCGTGAGCAGCGCAGTCTTCTGGAACTGTTGATGTGTCCCAAAAGGCTGCTGGTGAAAGGGGGGGGGGGGTAAACTGCCACACTGTGGATGAAAATAGGAGCAGGTACCTGTCAAAACAGTTGACCTGCCCCTCTCCCATAAAACGAACCATGCCACTTTTTGCGATTTGGCATTGCATCACTTTAACTGACAATTGCGCGGACGTGGCTCCCAAACAGAGATTTATTTTGGTGATATTTGATCACCTCTGTGGTTTTAGTTTTTTTGTGCTATAAACAGAAAAAGAGCAACAATAAAAAAATAAAATAAAAAAAAAAGCAATATTTAAAAAAAAAAAAAATCGCAATAAGCATTTGATTGTTTTGCGCAAAAGTTACAGGGCTAGATTCAGAAACGAAGTACGACGGCATATCTCCTGATACGCCGTCGTATCAGGAGATGTGCGGGCGGTCGTATCTATGCGCCTGTTTCAGGGAATCAGTTAAGCATAGATTTCCCTAAGATCCGACTGGCGTAAGTGTCTTACACCGTCGTATCTTAGGCGGCATATTTACGCTGGCCGCTAGGTATCTATGCGCCTGTTTCAGAGAATCAGTTAAGCATAGATTTCCCTATGATCCGACTGGCGTAAGTGTCTTACACCGTCGTATCTTAGGCGGCATATTTACGCTGGCCGCTAGGTGGCGCTTCCGTATAGTTACGCAAGGAATATGCCAATTAGGTATTTACGCCGATTCAGAAACGTATGTCCCGCGGGCACATTTTTTTACGTTGTTTACGTTCGGCTTTTTTCGGCGTATAGTTACCCCTGCTATATGAGGCGTAGCGAATGTAAAGTATGGCCGTCGTTCCCGCACCGAGTTTTGAAAATGTTACGTTGTTTGCGTAAGTCGTTCGCGAATAGGACTGTACGTCATTTACGTTCACGTTGAATCCAATACGTCCTTGCGGCGTACTTTAGAGCAATGCACACTGGGATATTTTACGGACGGCGCATGCGGAGTTAAAAAAAAACGTCAAAACCGCGGGGTCAAGTGAAATAAAACACGCCCCCAACATCCTCATTTGAATTAGGCGGGCTTACGCCGCCACACATACGTTACGCCGCCGTAACTAAGGGCGCAAGTTCTTTCTGCATACGGAACTTGCACCCAAAGTTACAGCAGCGTAACGTATCGGAGATACGTTACGCCCGCAGAAAGGTGCGCTCATCTTTCTGAATCTAGCCCAAAGTGGGCTAGATTCAGGTACCTGCGCTTGTTCTTACGGCGGCACAGCGTACCGTATTTACGCTACGCCGCTGTAACTTACAGGAGCAAGTGCAGTATTCATAAAGCACTTGCTCCGCAAGTTGCGGCGGCGTAGCCTAAATGGGGCCGGCGTAAGCGTGCGTAATTCAAATGTGGAAGGGGGGGGCATGTTTTATGTAAATCTATGATGACCTGACGTGATTGACAGCATGCGCCGTCCGTGTACATATCCCAGTGTGCATTGCTCCCAAGTACGCCGCAACGACGTATTGGTTTCGACGTGAGCGTAAATTACGTCCAGCCCTGTTCGCGAACGACTTACGCAAACAACGTAAAAAATTCAAATTTCGAAGCGGGACTGACGTCCATACTTAACATTGGCTGCGCCTCCTAATAGCAGGAACAACCTTACGCCGAAAAAGCCTAACGTAAACGACGCAAATAAGTTGCGCCGGTTGTACGTACGTTTGTGAATTGGCGTATCTAGGTAATTTGCATATTCTACGCCGAAAACAACGGAAGCGCCCCTAGCGGCCAGCGTAGAATTGCACACAATTATACGCCGCCGTATTCAAGTTACGTCGGCGGAGGAAGCCTATTTTTTGAGCGTATCTGCCTTTGAGAATCGGCGTAACGATACGCCGGCGCAGATTTGAAATTACGTTGGCGTATCTGGAGATACGCCGCCGTAACAGGTACCTGAATCTAGCCCAGTGTCTACAAAATAGGGGGTAGTTTTATGGCATTTTTCATTATTATTTATTTTTTTACTAGTAATGGTGGCGATC
This sequence comes from Rana temporaria, assembly GCF_905171775.1. Taxonomy (NCBI): domain Eukaryota; kingdom Metazoa; phylum Chordata; class Amphibia; order Anura; family Ranidae; genus Rana; species Rana temporaria. Next base: position 56,099,409 of record NC_053494.1, on the reverse strand, counting down.
TGACTGCGACATTATGGCGGACACATCAGACACTTTTGACGCCATTTTGGGACCATTGTCATTTATACAGCGATCGGTGCTATAAAATTACTGTGTAAATGACACGGACAGGGAAGGGGTTAACTACTAGGGGGCAAGGAAGGGGTTTAGTTTGTCTTAGGGAGTGATTCCAACTGTGTGGGCTACCAGTGACACAACACTGATCACTGCTCCTGATGACAGGGAGCAGTAGATCAGTGTCCTGTCCCAAGGCAGAACAGGGAGATGCCTTGTTTGTTTACACTGGGTTCTCCCCGTTCTGCAGCTTCGTGACATGATCGGGGGACGCGGGTCCCACCGACACGGTCACGGAGCTTGCGGCAGCCGTGTCATTTTGCCAACGTATATGTACAGGACACGGTCGGCAAGTGGTTAATTACTGTGATCTGGGCAGTTATCTGATGGCTCACAGTTTACAGAGTTGTTCTGATTAGCTCCGTGCCTCATGATCGCCGAGATGACCGATCACAATGTAAACATCTAAGAGCTTACATCTTCCTCTCACAAGGGAGGAAGGAGGAGCTTAGATCCAGAACGCTGTCAGAGGCAGATTCAGGATAGGGGGGGGCTTGAGAATGTGGGATATTATTTTTAAGTCTTCCACCTTCCTCTCCTGTACATCTGATCTTGATCCTCCATCTATGTATATTAACCCTTCACCACCCTTAAAATGAAGCTTTACTACTATCACTTTAAATCAATAATCTATCTATCTATCTATCACCTACTGACTTACCTACTGACTTAAAAACTGTTGTTTTCCCTGCAAGAACAGGTTTGGTTCCTTTCAGTATTTCACCAATTTCAGCGTAAATAGATGCCTAAAAGACAAAAAAGAGCATAGTTAGGGAATGTTGGGCCCTGCATCAGACTATAGGACAATGATATTCCTACCAAATGTTTACTTTCCTTTTGGGCAATTCCGATCGCTTTGAATCAACCACTATACTATACAAAGACCCGGAGACAATATTTCTGCAGCCCTGGAAAGACATTTTCCCTTTATTTTATTTTTCACAACAGTTTATTGCAAAATCACTGAGTGAGACAAGTTACTCACTCAGAGACTAATGACCAGAACTGATCATCAGTCACGGATGGACTATATTAGCTTATGACACCACACCAACTGCTACAAATACTGGAGCTGTTGACTTTTAACCGCTTAACGACCGCCGCATGTACATATACGTCGGCAAAATGGCACGGACAGGCAGAACGACGTGCCCGCACGTCGCTGCCTAGACGTGGGTCAGGGGTCCGATCAGGAACCCCCCCCCCCCCCGGTACATGCGGTGGTCGGTAAGCCTCAGGGAGCGATCCGGGATGACGCGGCTATTCGTTTCTAGCCGCCCCCTCGCGATCGGTCCCCGGAGCTGAAGAACGGGGAGAGCTGTATGTAAACATGGCTTCCCCGTGCTTCACTGTGGCGGCTGCATCGATCGTGTCATCCCTTTTATAGGGAGACACAATCGATGACATCACACCTACAGCCACACCCCCCTACAGTTGTAAACACACACTAGGTGAAACATAACTCCTTCAGCGCCCCCTGTGGTTAACTCCCAAACTGCAACTGTCATTGAAAATGACAATGGTCCCAAAAATGTGTCAAAAGTGTCCGCCATAATGTCGCAATCATGAAACAAAATCGCTGATTGCCGCCATTAGTAGTAAAAAAAAAAATTATTAATAAAAATGCAATAAAACTACCCCCTATTTTGTAAACGCTATAAATTTTGCGCAAACCAACCGATAAACGCTTATTGCAATTTTTTTTACCAAAAATATGTAGAAGAATACGTATCGGCCTAAACTGAGGAAAATTTTTTTTTTTTATATATTTTTGGGGGATATTTATTATAGAAAAAAAAGTAAAAAATATTGATTTTTTTTCAAAATTGTCGCTCTATTTTTGTTTATAGCACAAAAAAAACCCCGCAGAGGTGATCAAATACCACCAAAAGAAAGCTCTATTTGTGGGAAGAAAAGGACGCAAATTTCGTTTCGGTACAACATTGCATGACCGCGCAATTACCAGTTAAAGCAGCGCAGTGCCAAATTGTAAAAACACCTCTGGGCATTTAGCTGCATATTGGTCCGGGGCTTAAGTGGCTAATATAAAGGACACTTAACTGTCCAGGGAGCCCGTGATGTCGGCACCCGAGTCCGACCTGTCCATCGGCTCTGGGCGCAGGCGCCGGCATCCTTACTAAGGGAAACAGGAAGTAAAGCCTTGCGGCTTCACATAGCCTGGTTCCTACTGAACGTGCGCAAGAAGTGCTGTGCTTTCTGAATGGCCTGCTGTCTTCTGGGACCTGTGTGTCTCCTAGAGGGGTCGAAAATAATTTGGGTACAATTCCGCTTTAACTGTTGACAGTGAAGGGTTTGCTGCTGCATGGAATTGCATTATGTAAAATGTTTTTTTTTCTTGATCTCACGTTTTGTTCACTTTGAACAAGACTGATTATTTTTTTTACTTGCACCCCTTCTTTAACTGTAGCCTGATAATCTACACACTGATAAACATGGGAAATGGTCCTTTTCAATACACCTACAGAACTGAAAAAAATATTTCCAAGACTAAAGCATATAAAACTGGAAGCAGTTTTACGATACCCTAGGCTTTGTTTAAATATAATATGATTATGTTAATATTTTTCATTAAATATTCCTAACAATAAAGGCCAAATATGAATTTAGAAGCAGTATTAGCATAACAGGAGTTTCTGTGTATGTGTAATTTACATACATTTCCATAGAATGTAACTAGGTAATATATTTATGCAGTATTGATCCCAGGGGTACCACCACAACATTGATTTAACTAGTCATGTTTATATCAAAGGGTTCGATCTTATATGGTCCCGACATTGCCTTGCCACACTGCCAGTTTACGTATGTGTAAAGGATGAATGGCCTAGGGATAAAAAGGCTGCCAGGATAAGGTTCAGAAACGACTGCTATAAAACTGGCTAAATTGTTTAGTATGAAAATTAATGACACACCTTTGCAGGATGCACGCAGTTAAAGAGGCTGTAAACCTCAAGAAAAAAATAAATAAAAAAACACACACCTTCAAGACAAAAGGCATAATAAGCTAGTATGCATTGCATACTGGCTCATTATGAATTACTTACCTTAGAACAGGGGTGGGCAACCTTTTGAGCACAGTGTGCCGAAAAATATTTTCAAAGAAATTGAGAGTGCCGATTTTATAACAAAAAAATGTCAACTTCACACTTTCAATCATGAAAATAATTTTTTATAAAGTAAATGCTGTAAACTACTTGGGTAGTAGTGAGGAATTAACAAGCTGCACTCACGCCTTAGATCAGACCCAATTCCTGCAACTCCACACTTCAGATCAGTCCCAATTTATGCACCTTCACACCTCAGATCATTGTCCCCCTTGCACATCTGCCCCACCACTGTACCCCCCTGCACATCTGCCCCACCACTGTAACCCCCTGCTCAACTGCCCCACTAATGTTCAACCTCTCTCATCTGCCCTACCACTGTACCTCCCCTGCACATCTGCTCCACGCCGTACCCCGATGTCTCACCACTAATCACTCATCTGTCCTAACACTGAACTTATCTGCTGATCTGCCCCACCATTGTAACCCCCTTTATCATCTGCCCCACCACTGTACCTCCTGCAAATCTGTCCCACCCCTGTTCCCCCTGCTCATCTGTCCCACCAATGTACCTCATTTCTCCTCTGCCCTGCCACTGTGCCCTGCTCTTCTGCCCAACCACTGTAACCCCCTGCTCATCTGCCCCACTAATGTTCAACCTCTCTCATCTGCCCTACCACTGTACCTCCCTGCACATCTGCCCCACCACTGTAACCCCCTGCTCATCTGCCCCACTAATGTTCAACCTCTCTCATCTGCCCTACCACTGTACCTCCCTGCACATCTGCCCCACCACTGTAACCCCCTGCTCATCTGCCCCACTAATGTTCAACCTCTCTCATCTGCCCTACCACTGTACCTCCCTGTACATCTGCTCCACCGCCGTACCCCCATATCTCACCACTAATCACTAATCTGTCCTAACACTGAACTTATCTGCTGATCTGCCCCACCATTGTAACCCCCTTTCTCATCTGCCCCACCACTGTAACCTGCTCTTCTGCCCAACCACTGTAACCCCCTGCTCATCTGCCCCACCACTGTACCTCCCTGCACATCTGCTCCACCCGATGCATCCCCATGCTCTTCTGTCTGAGGCCCCATACACACGAGAGGATTTATCCGCAGATACGGTCCAGCGGACCGTATCCGCGGATAAATCCTCTCGAGGATTTCAGAAGATTTCTATGCGATGGCGTGTACACACCATCGCATTGAAATCCGCGCTGAAATCCTCTGGCGATGACGTGTCGCGCCGTCGCCGCTATTATGACGCGGCGACGGGGGCGACGCTGTCATATAAGGAATTCCACGCATGCGTCAAATCATTACGACGCGTGCGGGGAATCCCTTTGGACGGATGGATCCGGTAAGTCTGTACAGACGAGCGGATCCATCCGTTGGAATGGATTCCAGCAGATGGATTTGTTGTGCATGTCAGCAAATATCCGATCTGCTGGAATCCATCCCAGAGGAGATTTCTCAGCGGAAACAGATCCGCTGGCGTGTACACACCATAGGATCTATCCGCAGAAACCCATTTGCTGGGATTTATCTGCGGATGGATTCTATCGTGTGTATGGGGCCTTACTACTGAATCACCTTTTTTTAGCCCATCTGTTGACTGAAGGTCTCTGCAGGATAAAAAGGGAAAAAAAAGGAAAAGCTAAGGAACCAGAGGTCCCAGCAGGGAACTAGGCCCTTACTCCTGAAACACTAGGGGGAAATATCTGGCTTGCCTTTAGCAGAGAGGGGTTAATATCAGCTAGGACTGCCCATAGGCACTGCGGTGTTCTTTTTCTGCCTAGTGACCTACTCCTGTAGGTGGCGCTATAAACCTACGGTCAAAAATGAGAAGAGCAATGAACATAGGATTTTTTTGGACCAAGCTTAACCTCATACTAAACTACCCTGTAAAAGGAAAGAGGTCTATACTTACCTATTCTGACAGCGCTCCGGTTGGTCAAATTATGTCCATTGTGGCCAGCTTTAGTGAAGAGGAGAGATAGCCAATAATGGCTGCAGTGCCTAGGTGGTGACGGTACCCATTGGCTTACTATGGGGCATCCATTGTCAACCTCCCTGACACTAAAGCCAACGTTTGGGGGCCAATCATGTAACCACTCCGAAGCACCCCCAAAGGCAAGTATAGACATCTTTCCTCTATAGGGCAGCTAGAATTGGGCTTAGAATGGGGGGTTGGAATAGGTTTAAGTCTAGTTAGTATTGGACCGGACTTCCACTTTAGGGAATAGTAAGCCGTTTCGACACGATATACTAGCTGGAAGCAGTGCCTGCCATCTACTGGACTTTTATTATATTTACAGGTGCCTATATTTATATTAGGATTGTGTGGCTGGCCTGGGAGTTTCACACTTGGTTGCTACAGTTAAGAGCTAAAAGGTGTGGAAGGTTTTAGTATTACCATCCTTAAATATGGTTATGTACTTACTGTATTAGGACAGAAGTTACACACCTTAATCACTTAAGCCCCGGACCATTTTGTTGCTAAATGCCCAGGCCAGGTTTTGCGATTCGGCACTGCGTCGCTTTAACATACAATTGCACGGTCGTGCGACGTGGCTCCCAAACAAAATTGGCATCCTTTTTTTCCCCACAAATAGAGCTTTCTTTTGGTGGTATTTGATCACCTCTGCGGTTTTTATTTTTTGCGTTATAAACAAAAATAGAGCGACAATTTTTAAAAAAAATGCAATATCTTTTACTTTTTGCTGTAATAAATATCCCCCAAAAACATATATAAACATTTTTTTTTCCTCAGTTTAGGCCAGTGCTTCTCAAATAGTGGGGCGCGCCCCCCAGGGGGGGCCCGAGGCTCCATAAAGGGGGGCTTGTTCCGGACCGCGGGGATCGCGCCATTTAGTATCCGCTTCTGTCCCCAGCCTCCTCCGCTAGTTAGAGGAGTGGACGGCGGGAGGCGGGACATTTTTGAACTGGGGGACGGGACCAGAGAGGTAGCAGCCTGTCATGTTGGACGGCAGGTGATTGGCTGCTAGGAGGCGGTCCTAGCAGCCAATCACCAGTTCGCCCAAAAGTCTCCCGCCCCGCCCAGTGCTGCTGCGGCTTCACTTGATCAATGTCCCGCCTCCTGCTCTCCGCGCTGAAAAGTTACAGGTAGGAGTGGAGAGGGAGGAAGGGAGGAAAAATATATGGTAATGTTAAGGACGAGGAGTGGGGGCTGTGCTGTGGGGGGAAAAGGGGGGTTATGTGATGGGGGAAACTGTGTGCAGGATATGTGATGGGGTCATGTAAAGGGGGCAATACTGTGTGGGGGGATATGTGATGGGGCAATACTGTGTGGGGGGGATATGTGAAGAAGGGCAATACTGTGTGTGGGGGGATATGTGAAGAAGGGCAATACTGTGTGTGGGGGGATATGTGGATACAGTGTTATGCAGAGGTGTACTTATAACAATTTTATAGACAAATGATACTATTTACAGTCTCGCGGGGGGCGCGAAATGTTTTCTTGTTCCTAGGGGGGGCATGACAGAAAATAATTGAGAAGCATTGGTTTAGGCCGATACGTATTTTTCTACATATTTTTGGTAAAAAAAAAAATCGCAATAAGCGTTTGTCGATTGGTTTGCGCAAAATTTATAGCGTTTACAAAATAGGGGATAGTTTTATTGCATTTTTATTAATTTTTTTTTTTTTTACTACTAATGGCGGCGATCAGCGATTTTTTTTCGTGACTGCGACATTATGGCGGACCCTTCGGACAATTTTGACACATTTTTGGGACCATTGTCATTTTCACAGCAAAAAATGCATTTAAATTGCATTGTTTATTGTGAAAATGACAGTTGCAGTTTGGGAGTTAACCACAGGGGGCGCTGTAGGAGTTAGGGTTCACACTAGTGTGTGTTTACAACTGTAGGGGGGTGTGGCTGTAGGACTGACGTCATCGATCGAATCTCCCTATAAAAGGGATCACTCGATCGATGCAGCCGCCACAGTGAAGCACGGGGAAGCCGTGTTTACATACGGCTCTCCCCATTCTTCAGCTCCGGGGAGTGATCGCGACGGAGCGGCTATAAGCGAATAGCCGTGCCGTCGTCCCGGATCGCTCCCCGCGGGAATCCGACTGCCGCATGTCGCGGGGGGGTCCCGTTTGGACCTCCGACCCGCGGAAAGGCAGGGACGTACCTGTACGCCCATATGCCTGTATGTGCCATTCTGTGGGCGTACATATACATGCGGCGGTCGTTAAGCGGTTAATAGCGCTCATTTGTATTTAGTTACCTCTGTGATTAATCTCAATGGCCCAGATTCACAAAGGACTTCTGACGGCGCAGCGCCATGTACGCCGTCGTAAGTCCTAATCTGGGCCGTCGTATCTATGCGACGGATTCTTAGAATCAGTTACGTATAGATATCCATTAGATCCAACAGGCGTAAGTCTTACGCCGTCGGATCTAAACTGCAATTTTTTTTTTGCCCGCTAGGTGGCGCTTTCGTCGATTTCCCTGTCGAGTATGCAAATTAGCTAGATACGCGAATTCCCGAACGAACACGCGGCCGATGCAGTAAAGTTACGACGTTTACGTAAGGCTTTTTCCGGCGTAAAGTTGCCCCTGCTATTTAAGGCGCAGCTAATGTTAAGTATGGCCGTCGTTCCAGTGTCGAAATTTTAAAAAGTTACGTCGTTTGCGTAAGTCGTCCGTGAATGGGGCTGGACGTCATTTACATTCACGTCGAAACCAATGAGGTCCTTGCGACGTCATTTGGAGCAATGCACACTGGGCATGCGCAGTTAGTTTGGCGCGGGGACGCGCTTCATTTAAATGATACACGCCACCTACCCGTCAAATTTGAATTCCGCCGAGTGATTTACGCTACGCCGCTGCAACTTTACAGGCAAGTGCTTTGTGAATGAAGCACTTGCCTGAAAAACTTGCGGCGGCGTAACGTAAATCGGATACGTTACGCCGCCGCACAGATACACCCGCTGTACCTGAATCTGGCCCAATGTGTCCTGAAGAAGCCAACTGAAAATCAAGTTGACCCAAGAGGACTTATTTCCACAAGGCCACAGATTATTCTCCAAGCAAGAGTGAATTAAATGGACAATTATTGGGGTTGATAACTACCGTGTTTTCCCGAAAATAAGCCCGGGTCTTATATTAATTATGACAACAAAAGACACAGTAGGGCTTATTTTCGGAGTAGGTCTTACCATGTAATGTGCTGTCTTCCCCCCCCCCCCCCCCTGCCTGCCTGTCAGGAATCCCCAGTGTGAACTGAGTTAAAATGCTTGTAAAATCCTACAATCCACTCTGATACAGTATTATATAATGTACAACGTGTGTGTGTGTGTGTGTGTGTGTGTGTGTGTTCCTGTAATATAATTGTGCAAAATACCTTTTGTTAAAGCACCATTCTGCACTTCTGTGACCCGCTGGAGCTCTCTTCCCCACATTTATATTACAGAAACGCACTTATTGTACATTATATATACTACTGTAATAGAGTGGATTTTAGGATTTAGTATTTTTAACTAGGGCTTATTTTCAGGGTAGGGCTTATATTGCAGCCCTCCTGGGAAAAAAACGCTAGTTCTTATTTTCAGGGTAGGTCTTATTTTTGGGGAAACAGGGTAGAAGTTGGTATATACTGCCCATTAGCAGGAAGACTGTATACAAGGCAATTGATTTTAGGACCTTGAGCAAATCCAACTGATTTTATAAACTGTTTGTAATAAAACTTCATTATGGTTTCAAATATTGTAATGTGTGTTCCTTTCTGTACCAGTAAAGTCTGACAATTTTTTTTGTTAATTTGGGTATGCAATACGGATTTGGTATTCTAGTGCTTTTGTTATATTGTTTTACCTCCTCAATTTTTTTCCTTACCCCAGATAGAACTATATCTCCAGACTCCTTCTGAGCAGCATCCTTGGAATCCACGTATAGCACAGAGTTCCTCATGAGCAGGTCATCCAGCTCCCTCCAGTCAGGCCTACAAGCTCCGAGAGCTGAAAAAGAATATTGCATCATCTTATACAATGACAAGCAGGAATACACATATGCAGTATAATTTACACTTTGTATATTATAAATACACGCACACATAAACACTACTGTGCAAAAGTTTTAGGCAGGTGTGAAAAAATGTAAAAGGCTAAAGATTTTTTTTACCTTCATGCATCCCATGTATGAAAGTTAAAAAAAAAAAAAAAAAAAAAAAAAAATCTTCTGTATCCAGCTTTATCCCCCCTCCCCCCACTTACCTGAGCCCCACTGCAATCCTGTGTTGTGCATGAGAGCAGCGGCTCCCTCTGCTCTGTCCCTTCTCACAGGGCAGATTTATAGCCAGTGGCTATGGATGTAGGCAGTAGGGCTCGAGAAGAGTGCCCCCATAGGAAGCAGCTTCTTATGGGGGAACTAGATGAAGTGGAGAAGCCAGGAGCATGGGCAGGGGACCTGAGAAGAGGAGGATTGGGGCTGCTCTGTGCAAAACCAGTACACAGAACAGGCAAGTATGTTTTTTTTATTTTTGTAAAAATATTTTACCTTTAGAAAATACCTTTGCTTTCAGAAACAATTAATAGTTTATTTTTATCAAATAAAATGGAAAGTAAATCAACAGAGAAGAGAAATCAAAATTTGGTGTGACCACCCTTTGCCTTCAAGACCACATAAATTCTTCTAGGTACACTCGTACACAGTTTTTTTTGTTTGTTTTTTAAAGGGTCATGTAGGTTGTTCCAAAAATCTTGGCTAACTAACCACAGATCTACTGGATGTAGGATGCCTCAATCCTTCTGTCTATTCATGTAATCCCAGAAAGACTTGAGGATATTGAAATCAGGGCTCTGAGGGGACCCCAAACCATGACTTCCAGGACTCCTTGTTCTTTACGCTGAAGATAGTTTTGAATGACATTGGATGCATGTTTGAGGTCGGTGTCCTGCTGCAGAATAAATTTAGCAGAGTATGGCTGTTCTAGACCCAGTTTATAGCCTCATTCGCAACAGTTTCTGTTTCGGTAAATGACTGTCAGTACCTGGGTCACCTGCTGGTGGCAGTGTTCCCGGAGTCCAAGAGCGCAGTTCCAGTGGCCAACAATAGGCATCTCCTAGCAGCCAGCTTATCCAGGTAATCAGGCTGCACTGAACTGGGAAGCATTTAATCCCACCCTTAACTGAAGTTCAGTGCTTCAGTGTTCTTCCTTTGAGCCATGTCCCTGTTTGGTCCTGAGACTGTGCCTTCCCCTGTACCTGCTCCCAGTACCCCGCTCCCCTTGTTCCGGTCTCAGTCCTGGCCTTGCCCTGCTCATGTGTTCTCCCTCCATTTGTACAGTTTGTTAGGTGGTCGCTTGGCCTGCTACACTTTTCATCACTTCATTTAACTTTATTCTGCCCGATTTCTTAAAAGGAACAGCCCACTGATCTGGTTATCTTTGCTGAATACCTTTTGGTACATACACCTGACTCTAATCCTAAAAAAAAAAAAATATTTGCACAAAGGGTAGTTACTCTAAATATTCCTTTGATTTAGACTTGTCTTCTGTTTGCTTGCTCTGCATTTTGTAAATTGCTAAAAAAAAAAAATCAAACAATTAAAAATGTTTTTTTTTTTTTTTTTTAAAGCGTTTGAAAGCATTAGCTGGCTGTAACTGTGGATTGTATTGTCTAGATTCGAATTTGGGTATAGGTTATCTCATGAATCCTTTTATTGTACAGCACTTCGCAAGCAGCAATTGGAGTGTCAAAAGGGGTGTCTCATGATTTTGCTCTTGGTAGGGGGACCAGGCATGGCTGTCCCCTCTCTCCCCCCCACGTTTTGAAATTGAACCTATGGCTGGCCTGGTTTGTGCTAGTCCTCACATCACGGAATTCAGATATGGCGAGTTGCATGAGATGCTATATGCCGATAATATTCCATTGTTTTTGGACAACATTTCCGCCTCACTACCTGCAGTTATTTCCATGATCTCCAATTTTGGGCACTGCTCAGGTCTCACTATCAGTTGGACAAAAAAGCTTGAATGTTGCTGGATGACGAAGCAAAGCGGCCACTGCCAGTGACAGTCTTGTGATCCATCTCTACTGTCCAGACTTTCAAATATCTATATATCGCTGTATAAATGTCAATGGTCCCAAAAATGTGTCAAAAGTGTCCGATGTGTCCGCCATAATGTCGCAGTCCTAATAATAATAATTATTATTATTATTATTATTATTATTATTATTAAAAAAAACATAATTCTGTCCCCTATTTTATAGGTGCTATAACTTTTGCGCAAACCAATCACTATACGCTTATTACGCTTTTTTTTACCAAAAATATGTAAAATACGTATCGACCTAAACTGAGAAAACATTTTTTTTTAAATTGGGAGATTTATTATAGCAAAAAGTAAAAAAAAAGTTTATAGCACAAAAAATAAAAACCGCAGAGGCGATCAAATACCACAAAAAGAAAGCTCTATTTGTGGGGGAAAAAAAAGATGTCAATTTTGTTTGGGAGCCACGTCACACGACCGCGCAATTGTCAGTTAAAGCTGACATTTCGCCTGGGCAGGAAGGGGGTTATGTGTCCAGTAAGCAAGTGGTTAAACCAGCATAGATCAAATTAAATTGGCTCTTTACCGCGTGACCAGCTGGTCAAAAAAATGTACTGCAGTTTCCAGGTTCTCCTCCACAGTGTGCGAGGAGGAGATCTGGAAGAAAAAAAAAAAAAGTACAGTACAGTGCCTGATCTCCCCCCTAAATAAAGAGGACCTGTCAGCAGCCCATCAGAGTACGCAAGTACCCGTCACCAGCCCATTCAAACTGGGGTGGTTTTGTGGGCGTTGTCATGGTGCTCCAGGGCCTTCAAAAGTGTGATAGGTTGTCAGGAGACTAAAATCTGCAATTTATGCTCCTAGAATGCCCGATGGTGGTCCCTGCATGTTGGGCCTCTTTATGTGGCCAGGCTGTGTCACACATGAAGTATTGCCATACCCAGGAAGTTTAGCAGAATGAATTTCAGGGAGTAATTTTTGCTATGTACATGCTATGTTAGAAAAATCTTATGAATTGACAACTTTTTTTCTTTCCATGTTTTCCTAAAAATATGGTGTTTACTGCATCAATAGGTGCCAAAACTACGGTTAGGAAACATGGTAGTAATCGCATGAACTTAGATGTCTTTCTTAGGGGAAAGGTAATTAAATAATCAGCCAGAGCCTGTCAGCTGATGGTTCAGGAGTTGAAGCCACTTGTGGATTGGAAATACAATCTGTTGCAGAGAACACAGTAGCACACATGTGGCCTTTACGATCAGAATAAAATAAATACATAAAAAAACAAAACACACTGGTTAATTTGGGTCATACTCCTGCATGATCATGTAAAAAAAAAAAAAAAACACAACCCTCAGCAGAGGACCCAGGATAGAGCAAAGGAGGACTCCAATGAGGGAAGAATGCAGCAGGATTCAAACTGAAGATGTTGCCATTATCAGGGAACGTCCTGTGGGCAGTCCCCAGCATGTAGAAGCAAAGGTGCTAGTGCGTTGCCTGACCACAAGGACATCAATACAAAAAACAAATGTCACTGCCCCTACCTATGACTGGTCTAAAAAAGGAGCACTGGAAAGGGGCGCATAGACATACAAAAACAAACAACACAGAAGATTCAAGCTTAAACTTACCGACCAACCAGCAACCAACCAAATTCACCTGTCTAACAGTATGCGTTAAAAACAGGTTTAAAAGTTTAGGCGTAGAGGTTCAGTTGCACGCATTTGAATCTGATGCATAAAGAAAAGCTGGACCGGATTCTAAACCACCAAACAGCCTGCTTTCACCACAAAAGGGACCTCTATATTGCGAAAATATTACAAAACTCAGTGGGCCACCTCCTCGGGGGAATCTCACCCAGTCAACCATATGCCCCCCCCCCCCCAACCACCGAGTTTCCACACAAGACCACAACCCGGCTCTGATATCTCCAAACACAGCCGTCTCATCATTCTCTACTCCTTTCTTTCAGAATTCCTGCCCTAATTGTCCACCTACTTGCCAGTGAGTACCAAAGGAAAACACTACTTCTCTCCATGATCACCTCCTATCCACCAGTTTTAGTATATAAATATACTAGAATAGATATACATGTACGATTTAAACGTTTATCACGCATAGCCTGCCCTGGCCGAGCCATCGTCAAATGTTATATTAGATCATCTTGCTTGACCCCCCCCCCCCTAGACTTATAGATCAATGAAGGAATGTCGAGTATAATCTGTATTCAGCTTTATTACTATTTTGCATTAGATATCTGTACTGATTTCTTTCATATTTGTATGCAAAAATTACCAATACATTTTCATAAAAAAAAAAAAAAAGGAAGTTTGTTCTCCTACGACACTAGAAAAGAACTGAAGCAAGACGATTGTAGGTTATAACAGGTTGGCCTACAGTCTTTTTGCCAGTGTCCAATCCTCTTGTAGATAGCATAACCCAAAGATTTAAGGCTTACTGTGTCCCATGGACAAGAAATAAAATCGTTTTTGCATTTCATCTTCAATGGGCTAGTCATTTTTATCTTATTTGTGACTCAAGTTCACACAGCATGATATCCCTGATCCACAATGTTGAGGGGTTAAAGCTTACACCCACTGATAACCAATGCAGGAGGGAGGTTACATAGTACTGCCAATGGCCACCAATATGGATGGATTGTGGGTGTTAAAGGCTAAGCTAAAAAAAAAAAAAAATCTTATTTTCTACTCTGCAGCTGGAGTCTCAGTTCCTCCCACCAGTCAGTAACTGTCTGCCCATATCGGAGATGCCTGGAAGGAGAAATCAATGGACTGGACTACAAGAGCACTCACCAGCACTACTGGCTGGAAGGAGGAATCAATGGACTACAAGAGCACTCACCAGCACCCATGCAGTTCATTAAGACCTATAAGCCATCAGCCCAAAAGGCCAAACGGTACTTTTAGTTCATTCACAGAACTCTGACTGAATGACATAACTGTGTTTTTAAATTCTGACAGTGGGTGCAAGGAGAAGATCCCACACCTTTTTGAAATCATCAGCAACCAGAAGTTACTTTACCACTCTTATGCAGATGACAAACTATATTTTCGCATCTGCAACAAAAAAGAGATTTTTAATACAGCTTACCTGTAAAATCTTTTTCTTGGAGTACATCACGGGACACAGAGCGGCATTCATTACTATATGGGTTATATGGAGTACCTTCAGGTGATAGACACTGGCAATCTCAAACAGGAAATGCCCCTCCCTATATAACCCCCTCCCATAGGAGGAGTACCTCAGTTTTGTAGCAAGCAGTATGCCTCCCAAAATGGTCCCCAAAAGAGGGGTGGGAGCTCTGTCTCCCGTGATGTACTCCAAGAAAAAGATTTTACAGGTAAGCTGTATTAAAAATCTCTTTTTCTTTATCGTTACATCACGGGACACAGAGCGGCATTCATTACTATATGGGATGTCCCAAAGCAATGCTTACAATGAGGGGAGGGAGAACATCTCCAAGACAAAAGGATTTAATTTAGAGATATACTCAAATCATAATAAATCCAACTTAGTTGAGAAAAATAATCTTAAATTTTAAATTTAACTCAAAAAAAGAGGAGCCCCCGGAATCCGAGGGTCTCAAACTGCAGCCTGCAGCACTGCCTGCCTGAAGGCAGTATCAGTATTCCTTCTTACGTCCAACTTGTAGAATTTTGTAAATGTGTGGACAGAAGACCAGGTTGCCGCCTTGCAAACTTGAGCCATAGAGATCTGGTGGTGTGCTGCCCAGGAGGCGCCCCTGGCTCTAGTAGAATGAGCCTTTAATGATACTGGAGGAGGCAACCCCTTCAAGCCGTAGGCCTGAGTGATTAATTGCTTAATCCACCTAGAAATGGTGGACTTTGCAGCTGCCTGCCCCTTCTTGGGCCCATCCGGTAAAATGAACAGCACATCCGTTTTCCGGATCTTCTTTGTAGCTTTAAGATAGGCCTTCATGGCCCTGACAATATCCAAGGTATGCAGCAACCCTTCCTTTCTGGAAGTAGGTTTAGGGAAGAAGGATGGTAATACCAAATCCTGGTTCAAATGAAAACTGGATATAACCTTCGGTAGGAAGGAAGGATGAGGGCGTAGAACGACCCTGTCCTTATGAAAAATAAGATATGGTTCCTTACAGGATAAGGCCGCCAGTTCCGATACTCTTCTTGCGGAAACTATGGCGACCAAAAATACTAACTTCCTTGTCAGTAAAACCAAAGGAATTTCAGCCAACGGCTCAAACGGTTGTTTCTGTAAACTTGACAGAACAAGATTTAAATCCCACGGACAAAGCGGGGATTTAACAGGAGGTTTAATACGTAAGACCCCTTGAAGGAAGGTCTTAACCAGCGAGTGGGTGGCCAGCGGCCGCTGAAACCACACTGACAGAGCTGAGATCTGTCCCTTGATTGTGCTTAATGCCAATCCCTTATCCACTCCTAGCTGGAGAAAACTTAAAACTCTATCGATGGTGAACTTGCGAGGAAGCCAAAGTTTGGACTCACACCAGCCTACATAGGCCTTCCAGACCCTGTGATAAATCACCCTAGAGACCGGTTTCCTGGCTCTGATTAGGGTAGAGATTACTTTCTGAGACAGACCTCTACCCCTGAGAATCAGGGATTCAGCCTCCAGGCCGTCAAATCTAGATGCCGTAAGGCAGGGTGGAGGATCGGACCTTGCGATAGCAGGTCTGGCCTTAGAGGCAGAGTCCAAGGGTCTCCCACTACCATCCTTAGGATTAGTGAGTACCATGCCCTTCTGGGCCATGCTGGAGCTACCAGGATAACTGGTATGTGCTCCACCCGGATCCTGCGCAGCAGGCGGGGTAGTAACTGGAGCGGGGGAAACGCATAAAGCAGTTTGAACTGATGCCAAGGTCAAACCAGCGCATCGGTTCCGCAGGCCATCGGATCCCTTGAGCGGGACATGAACCCGTCTAGCTTCTTGTTGAGTCTCGATGCCATGATATCCACGTCCGGCACTCCCCATCTTTGGCAGAGTGCTTGAAAGACTTGTGGATGCAGAGACCATTCCCCCGGCCATAGAGTCTGGCGGCTTAAGAAGTCCGCCTGAAAGTTGTCCACTCCTGGAATAAATATTGCCGATATGCAGGGCACATGAGCCTCTGCCCATAGGAGAATCAAGCTCACCTCTCTCTGAGCGGCTTGACTCCTGGTTCCCCCTTGGTGATTTATGTATGCCACGGCCGTGGCATTGTCTGATTGAATTCTCACCGGGAACCCCTGCAATTTTGACGTCCAAGCCCTGAGGGCTAGTCGAGCAGCTCTGAGCTCCAAGATGTTGATGGGCAACTGCTTCTCTAGCTTTGCCCAAGTACCTTGGCGAGTGCAACCATCCAAAATTGCTCCCCAGCCCGTCAGGCTGGCGTCTGTGGTCACTATCTTCCAAGCCACTGGGCTGAAAGACTTCCCCTTCAGTAGATTCTGAGGGTCTAACCACCAACACAGACTTTGTCGGACTCTTGATGAGAGCGGCAACGGGATATCCAAGGCCTGTGGCCTTCTGCTCCATGCTGACAGAATGGCTGCCTGCAGGATGCGAGTGTGGCTCTGGGCGTATGGTACCGCCTCGAATGTGGCCACCATCTTGCCTAGTAACCTCATACTTAGGCGAATAGTCGGTTCCTTTTTGCTTAGAACCAGTAGGATGACTTTTCTCGATTTAGGACCCAGCCGAACCTCTCGAGGTATTGGACCGTGAGGGCCACTGCTCGCTCCCAGCCGGGAGACGAGTGATCTATGACTAGGAGGTCGTCCAGGTATGCTAGGATCGTGACCCCTTGGATCCTTAGCTTGGCTAGGATTGGAGCTAGGACCTTCGTGAACACCCGGGGGGCCGTAGCCAACCCGAAGGGAAGCGCCACGAATTGGAAATGACGTGAAGCCACCATGAAGCGTAGATATCTTTGATGTGGCTGATAAATTGGAACATGAAGGTAGGCATCCTTTATGTCTATGGACGCCATGAAGTCGTCCCTTTGGAGTGTGGCAGCTGCTGACCGCACGGATTCCATCCGAAATGAGCGGACCTTTAGGTATGCATTTACCATCTTTAGGTCCAAAATTGGCCTGACATCTCCATTGGACTTTGGGATGATGAATAGGTTGGAGTAGAAGCCCAGCCCCTGTTCCAGGACTGGTACCTCTACTATTACTTCCTGGGAAAGTAGATGATCTAATGCCGATCTTAATGCGGCTCCCTTCTCCGGATCGTTTGGAATCCTCGACTCCTGGAAATGAGGAGGAGGAAACCTTAGGAAATCTAGTTTGTAGCCTGTGGCCACGGAAGACCGTACCCACTCGTCGGGAATGCTGGCTTCCCAAATCTCTGAAAAGAGTCGCAGCCTTCCCCCCACCTTCGTGGGTGGGGGCGCCCCTTCATAAGGTTGGCTTGGGGGCTGGTTTTGCTGGTTTGCGAAACCACTGCCTTTTGCCTCTAACAGCCTGTCCTTGTGATCTGCTGTTGAAGCCGAAGCTTGCTTTTGCAGGAGGCCGTCGATACTGCTTAGTATTAGAGGGCCCCTGCCCAGGGGAATACTGTCGTTTAAACGCAGGCCCCTGAACCTTCTTCTTAGTTGGCAAGAGAGTACTCTTGCCGTTTGAAATGGTCTGAATGTATTTATCTAGGTCTTCTCCGAAGAGTCGTCCTCCATGGAAGGGGAACCCTACCAGGAGCTTCTTGCATGGGGGCTCAGCCTCCCAGCTTTTTAACCATAAGAGTCTTCTCATATGGATAAGGGATAACGATAAACGTGACGCTTGCTGGATAGAATCCTTGATTGCGTCTACCGTAAAACATATGGCCTTAGGGACATCCGAAAATTCTTCTGCCTGCTGAGCAGGAATAAGTTTAAGCATCTGCTTAAATTGATCCGATAATGCTTGAGCAACCCCAATCGCGGCCACAGCTGGCTGTACTACTGCCCCTGCAGCAGTGAAGGAGTTCTTAAGTAGTGCTTCCAAGCGCTTATCAACTGGATCCTTGAACACCTGTATGTTTTCTACAGGGCATGTTAACGATTTGTTAACACATGAGATGGCTGCGTCCACTGCAGGAGTAGCCCATCTTTTGGAAAATTTATCTTCCATAGGATATAGGACAGAGAATCTTTTAGGTGGTAAGAAGATCTTATCTGGCTTGTTCCAATCTTGGAACAAAACTCCCTCTAATAGAGGATGGATCGGAAACACAGCATTGCTTTGAGGCGCCCTCAGTGAGCCCAAAGCTGAAACCGTCGATACCTGGAGATCTGGTACTGGCAAGTTGAATGCCTTATGGACCAAGTCCGACAATCCTTGAATCCACCAGCTCTCCCTCAGGGAGACTGCCCCAGACTCCTCTGTATCCGGATCCTCGATCCCTGAACCTACTTGGTCCTTGTCCAAGAGGTCGTCCAATTCCCCTGAGGAAAGGACCTCCTCCTCTGAGGGTCCGCGCTCGGGCGACGGAGATCTATTCCGCTTACTGCCCCGCATAGCTGCGGCTATCATTTTTCCCATGCTTTTCTGCATCTCTTTTAAAGAGGTGAGTAATACCTCCTCCGTGACCATCTTAGGGTTGGACTGACTCGCGTCAGCTCCAGCCCCAGATCCCGATGGCCCCAAGGCTCCCTGTGGGGAAAGCAGCGGCATAGCTTTGTCCGAGACCTCAGACTCTCTGGGGGAATCCCCACCTCTTGTACCCTCTGACTTGTTTCTTGATGCCATGGTACAATACCGAGGTACACCTGCTACTTATTGGTACCTGGGACTTATAAATAGTTAAATGCCCAAACACCTGTTTGGGGGATAAAAAAATGCTTCCTCTCCCCTAGATGACACTTTTTTTTTCAAAAAAAAATCTTTTTTTTTTTCAAATCTAGGAAAGAAAAAACATTCTGTCCCCCTGAGTAGTATTGCAAGAAAAACTATGAGATGGAAAAGAAACAGCCTATTCCTAGGCTTGAAAACAGTTTTCTGAAGACTGCAATATTCTTTCTGGCCACTGTGTGTCCTCGGCGCCCCGTGCTTGCCGTTCTGGTCTTTCCTCCCCAGTTCCAAAGTATTGAATGAGCTATATGGAACAAACAAGGAAGGGCCGCCCCTTCCTTAAGCCACTGACCCGCCCTTCCCCCCCAGCAATCTCAAACAGGAAATGCCCCTCCCGACAGGGGGGGGGGGGGGATGGGGGGAAGGGAGCCTCTCTGCTCCAGCAAACTGCAGCCTGCAGCCTGGAACCACGAGGAGGTCAGCGTTTTGCCTGCTCTGAGGAGGAAGACTGAATGGAGCATCGCCTGGAGGCTTGCAGGTAAGCACAGCTCTCTGACACACACATACACTTTATACACAGGCCCCACTCAATGCTTTTCCAACACTACAAGGGAGGTCACATCTTATGGGGAATAATACATATAGAGCCATCCTATCTTTATGATATGTGACTGGTTTGCCAGATGCAGTGCATAACTTTAGGCATGTCCCCTGTGACCCCCCAGAAAAAACCTGCTAAGAACCAAGTTCCGCAAGTTTTCCCCTCACTTACCTGCTCCATGCCGCAGGACTTTGCCAAGCAAGAGGCCCAATCTTCCCCCATCTCGGTGGGGATGTCTAGACCTTCAGGCCCTGGGTTCCTATGAAGGATCCACTGTCCTGGGCCCATATAGCACTCTGGCAACAGAAAACATTAGGCACCCAAAGGTTTCTAAGTTCTGGGCCCAGGGTCCAGCTCTCTAAAAAGAAAAGCATTATGGGCTATACCCCAAGGGTTTGGGGTCCGGTTACTGACCACTTTAGCGCTGAGGCTTTTTTGGACAGAACCGGTTAGCTCACCTAATCCCAAGGATGCGGAGGCAAGCTAAACCATGACTAACACCTAAGACACTGGCGTAAAAACTGAGGTACTCCTCCTATGGGAGGGGGTTATATAGGGAGGGGCATTTCCTGTTTGAGATTGCCAGTGTCTATCACCTGAAGGTACTCCATATAACCCATATAGTAATGAATGCCGCTCTGTGTCCCGTGATGCAACGATAAAGAAAAGGATCATCATCTCGGACAAAAGAAATGCCTTTCTTTGATAGAAAAGTGGATGACAAAGAGTTACCTTAAACTCAATGGCTCAAAAACAGAACTTCTCCTGTTTCAGGCCAACCGGAAAAATCATCCCGCAACAACATGGACACCCCCGCCCATTCTGGGTCAATCCATCACCCCCAGCACCAAAGTCAAAAGTCTGAGTCATCTTCGACACCTACATGACAATGGATGCACAAATAGGGTCAATAGACAGCGGATTGCACCATCTGCTGCGCCTACTACGCAGGCTCACCCCCCTTTATCCCGAAAGAAGACATTGCAGTCGTGGTGGGGACACTTCTCAACTCCAGACTTGACTATGCAAATGCCCTCTATCTTGGACTCCCAAAATACCAAATCACTCGTCTGCAAGTCATTCAAAATAGGGCCGCTCGACTTGTGACTGGGAAAAAAACATGGGAATTAATCTCACCTTCGTTGAGATCCCTTCATTGGTTGCCAGTAAAAGACAGAATCACTTTCAAAGCACTCTGTCTAACGCATAAGTGTATTCTGGGAAATGCCCCCCAATATCTATGCGAGAAACTAAAAGCTAACAACACCAATCGCATTCTGCGATCCACCAACCCAAATCTATTCCAGATACCCAAAGCCAGGTACAAGTCCAAAGAACGAAGATTTGCGGTCCAAGGACCCAGACTATGGAACGCTCTACCAACCACAATCCGATTGGAGGTAAACCACCTGGCCTTCAGGAGAAAGATCAAGACCCATCTCTTCTGAGGGCCCAGGGAATGGATACCAAGCGCCCAGAGGCGATTCAGTTCGCATGTGTTGCGCTATATAAGTTTCTCACTCACTCACACCTACTGTCACAGGGAGGGGAGAGGCAGCAGGAGCTGGAACACGCAACATATTCCAAAAGTAAACTTAGGCCCCTTTCAGACGGACGGATAGAATGGTGCTTTTAGCTGCGGATTTTCTACCGCAGCTAAAAGCACACAATGTTTTCCTATGGCCCCATTCACACACAGCGTTTACGTGCGATTTCGTTACATGCGGTTTGGTGCGAATAGAAAAAATAGAATTGAATGCGTCCAGGTGCGATGTAGCGCAGCTATGTGCACATAACCGCAGGTAATCGCAGTCTTTTTTGTCAACTGTGGATAGCAGAAAAGCACAAAACATTGGTAGTGCTTTTTACTTCGGCAAAACAGCCGTCCGTCTGAAAGGGGCCTTATCCTTAAATTAATATTGTCATGGACCACCAAAGCAGAGGTTTCGATAATTTTCACTGACCGTTGTCATTTCATCTACTGACAGTACTGCTGGGATTTATTATTGTAACCACTGGATTGCAGCAGTTTCAATATAGAAATTCAGATGACTAAAATTAGGACTAAACCTAAAAATGTTATTTTAGGTAAAAGACTAGGACTAAAATTCAATTGAAATTTGATATCAGAATTAACAGTGGCCTACAAAACTTGCCTTTATATATAAAAAGGTTACTTGCATTCATTATTAACAGAGAACTGTTAAAGTTTTTATATTTAGGTAATAGGTCATTACAGCCAATCGAGTTTACAGCTTTTTTTTTTGTTTATAATACTAGAGATTTTAGTCGACTAAAATACAGCTAAAACTAAAATGGAATTTCAGTCAAATGCCTGACTAAGACAAAATCCAAATTTGACGTCAAACTGAACACCGACACCATTTCTGGAACTACTGCAGCCACCGACGCCAATGCTTTGCACTCCTATACTTTTATTGTAGGAATAACAAAAGAACAGTTACACCCGCATTCTATTAAAACCTGTAAAAAAAAAAAAAAGAAGGGGAAAAAAAGCATGTTATCAGATTCTTGGTAAAAGAACATGTACCATTGATATGTGCACCCGGCTTGACCCAGTCACCATACAGAACAGGCTCAGTGGACATCATAGCTGTGACAATTACATCAGCACCAGTCACTGCTTCCTGCGGGGTTGAACACACGCGTACGCTTCCTTCCACAGCATTTGCAAATTTTTCAGCATTTTCTCTTGTGCGACTCCAAATCCTGACCTTCAGGGTGAGAGGAGAGAAAGCAAGATATATTTTTAGAGTCTGGCTTATGCTTGAAAAAAAAAGTGATTTACTAGGTCACTGGGGTAGTAATGATAATGCTACAGAATACAGAAAAAAAAAAAAATCTTCCCAGATGTCATGTTCTTCTGTCTAGGAAAGATTACAGCTTATGCTTGGGTAATAGATGAAAATTATCCAGAAAAAATGAACTGCAGCATTTCAAAATTGCAGTTTTTAAAAATCTATTTCTAAAATTGCTGGGAAGACAGTGGAACAAATGCATCTAAACAGCACAAAGTTTTTATAAAAGTTTTATGCCGCGTACACGCGATCATTTTTCGGCATGAAAAAAACTTTGTTTTTAAAAAATGTCATTTAAAATGATCGTGTGTGGGCTTCACATCATTTTTCGGGTTCAGAAAAACGTCAATTTTTTTTTTTCGAACATGCTGCATTTTTTAACAACGTTTTAAACGTTTTAAAAAATGATCGTGTGTGGGCTAAAACGACGTTAGAAACCCCTGCATGCTCAGAAGCAAGTTATGAGACGGGAGCGCTTGTTCTGGTAAAACTACCATTCGTAATGGAGTAAGCACATTCATCACGCTGTAACAGACAGAAGAGCGCAAATCATCTTTTACTAACACAGAATCAGCTAAAGCAGCCCCAAGGGTGGCGTCATCCGCATGCAACTTCCCCTTTATAGTGCCGTCGTACGTGTTGTATGTCACGTGCTTTGCTAGAGCATTTTTTTTAAAACGATGGTGTGTGGGCAACGTCGTTTTAATGATGAAGTTGGAAAAACGTTGTTTTTTCTACATGCCGAAAAATGATCGCGTGTACGCGGCAATACAGTTTTATATATTTGTGCCACTTAATTATTTTAGCAGATGACCTGGTCTAATCAGCAGAACATAAGTATAGTATGTCTTTATATTTAAAGTGGTTTTAAAGGCCGAAGGTTTTTTACCATAAAGGGGAACTCCCCCCTAAAGTGGAACTCCCGCTGATCGGAACCCTCCCTCCCTCCGGTGTCACATTTGACAGGTATTTGCACCCACTTCCAGCCACACAGTTTCGGGTAAACTGCGAGCATGACGTCACCCCCCCAGACCCCCCCCCCCCACCGTTGTGTTCTGGGAACACTCGGCTCCCAGTACACAGCGGGAGCCAATCGGCAGGCGTAGCGCGACTTGCGCATGCGCCGTAAGGAACCGGGCAGTGAAGCCGGATCGCTTCACTTCCTGGTTCCCTCACCAAGGATGGCGGGGGGGCAGAAGAGTGATGAGCGATCGCTCGTCCTCTGCTGCGGAAGGCGCTGGACTCCAGGACAGGTAAGTGTCCTAATATTAAAAGTCAGCAGCTGCAGTATTTGTAGCTGCTGGCTTTTAATATATTTTTTTAGCGGACATCCGCTTTACTGCATCCTCTACATTAAAGTGTTTCTACACCCAGTAATATGAAAATAGTTAATCCCCCCCCCCCCAGCTTCTACGGGCCAGTTCACACCAGACGCAGTTCCGTGTGCTTTTTTTTCCTGCACAAAATGCAGTTTCTGCACTGGAAACGGACTGCATGGTGTGAACTAGAGCCAATTAGAGCCATTGCAATACATGGAAAACACTGCATGCATTTTCAGTGCAGAAAAAACCCCCGTTAGACTTACCGGTAACGGTATTTCCAGGAACCTTCCAGGACAGCTACTTGAGAGATGAATGGCTCCGTCCTCTACAGGAAACACAAATCAGATACAATTTAAAAGGCCCCTCCCATTCCTCTGACCCTTAGTTGTTCAGAAGATCAAGTAAACCTCCACAAAAAGTGCACTCGGCAGAGGAAAAAATAGAAAACATAAAAAAAAACACCACCACCAGGTAAACAAGGTCGACCAGTGAAAAGTGGAATAGGGTGGGAATATAGACGCTGTCCTGGAAATGTCGTTACCGTCAAGTCTAACAGGGGTTCCCCCCTCACCTTCCAGGACAGCTACTTGAGAGTATAGGCAAGATACTATACCTTAGGGAGGGACGACAGCCTGAAGCACTTTCCTACCAAAAGGAGAGGTCCTGGCTGGAAAGCATCTGAACTCTATAATGTTTTACAAATGAATGAGAGGAGGACCAAACAGCAGCTTTAGAAATGTCTTCCCAATATTGCCCCCGCTCTTTCTGTCCGTGACATAGCCATGGATCTCGTTGAATGAGCCCTAATTCTAGAAGGAGGGATACGACCTGACACTTTGTATGCTTCACAAATAGCTTCCCTAATCCACCTAGCAATAGAGCTTTTAGACCCCTTCTTGGGGCCACTGAACAATGCCAACAGCTGGGAGGAACTTCTAAACCCACTGGATTTCTCTAGGTAACGCAGAAGTCATCTCTTTACGTCTAAAAGACTAAGGGGCAGATCCACAAAAAAATTACGCCGGCGTATCTATTGATACGCCGGTGTAATTTCAAAATTCCCGCGTCGTTTCTTTGTTTTGAATCCTCAAAAGAAGAAGATACGACGGCATCTCGGCTAGATCCGACAGGCGTACGTCTTCGTACGCAGTCGGATCTTAGATGCAATTTTTCGGCGGCCGCTAGGTGGCATTTCCGTCGAAATCCGCGTTGAGTATGCAAATTAGCTATTTACGGCGATCCACGAACGTACGTCGGGCCGGCGCATTTTTTTCCGTCGTTTGCGTTCGGCTTTTTCCAGCGTATATTTAAAGCTGCTATATGGTGGCGTACTCAATGTTAAGTATGGCCGTCCTTCCCGCGTACAATTTTGAATTTTTTGCGCCGTTTGCGCAAGTCATTCGCGAATCACAGCCATTTGAATTCTGCGCCCTTACGCCGCGAGAGATACACTACGCCGCCGTAACTTACGGCGTGGATTCGTTGTGGATTCAAACTAAAAAAGATAAGTTACGGCAGCGTAGCGTATCTTAGATACGCTGCGCCCGGCGCAGATGTATGTGGATCTGCCCATAAATCTTTCCTCCGCATTCTTGGGAGAGGTACAGAAACTAGGCAGGATTACTTCCTGGAACCCATGAAAGTTAAAAGATACTTTGGGAATATAGAAAGCATCAGGCCTAATCACTACCCTGTCCTCTAAAATCCTCAGGAAGGGGTCTTTACAGGAGAGGGACTGCAGATCAGAAATCCTTCCTGACGTAATAGCCAAAAGGAAGGAAATCTTCAAGGAAATTTCAGGAAAGCCTCATGCAAACGCTCAAAAAGGAGCCCTTGTTAGAGCATTTAAACACTAATGACAGATCCCAAGGAGGCACATGTTTGATGACCTTGGAAGCATGTCTAGATCTGACTGAAAGGAACCTCCTGACTAAAGGATCTTCCCCTAGTTTCCGGTCTGAAAACAAAGACAGGGCCATGACCTGAACCCTAAGGGTGCTGACAGATAGTCCTTTCTCTACTCCTTTGTGCAAAAATTCCAATATACAGTGGGTGGAAAAAGAATCTAAACCGGATTTCCTTTGCCAGGAAATAAAACTTTCCCATATGGCTGTCCAGGATAGTTTGAATAACCTTCTCTGAACACCCTCTCAACTCTAAGATGCGCCGCTCAGCCTTCAGGTCTGAGGGCCTGTAGGCAACACTGGTCCCTGATGGAGTAGATCCTTCTGATCTGGTAGGGGCCAGGGAAGATCCACAGAGAGGGCCTTCAGAGAGGAAAACCAACGCCTCCTGGGCCACCAGGGGGCAATCAGAACCACTTCTGCCCAATCCTGAATAATTTTCTGAACTATCAGAGGTAAGAGGGGAAAAGAAGGGAAGGCGTAGGCCAGAGCAAAATCCCACAGGAAGGAGAGAGCATCTATCCCCAAGGACCCTGTTTCTCTCTCCAATGAGAAGACTGCGGGCAGTGATGTACCTCCCAACAGCTGGAACTGATGCTCACTCTGCTCAGTCCACCAGCGTATTCTCTGATCCCCTGATGTGGACTGCCCTGATTGAAGGGACATTGATCTCTGCCCAGGACAGAATTTGCTGCTTCAGAAGTGACTCCGAACGAGTGCCCCCCTTGCTTGTTCAGGTATGCCACCGTTGTGGCATTGTCTGAGAAAACCAACAGGTCTCTTGAATAGACCCTCTCTTGCAGAGCCAAGAGAGCTCTCCCTACAGCTAGTAGTTCCCTGAAATTTGAAGAGCGGTCTGCCTCCTCCGGCGACCAAGCTCCCTGGGCCTGCCAGCCCTGAGAGTGCGCACCCCAGCCCCACAGACTGGCGTCTGTGGTAATTTTTACTGGAGCATGTTGCGCCCAGTTCTTTTCTCCCTGCAGGTGTTCCTGCTGCTCCCACCAAGAGAGATTGAGAAAATCCTCTTGGCAGCTGCGCCAGCTGATCTAGAGAACCCTTCCTGCGATCCCAATGGCGTATAAAAAAACGCCTGAAGGGGTCTGGAGTGTAATTGGGCCCATGGCTGCAGTCATTAACCCTAATAACTGCATGATACGCAGAAGAGAAGTCTGCGGGAGCAATTTGAAGGCCTGCATGGAGAGAAAAAGTTTCAAAATGTTCTCCATGGGAAGAAAAATCTTTTGGGGAACAGGGTCTATTAGATAACCCAGGAAAAGTATGCTCTGGGAGGGCACCAGACAAGACTTCGGTGTGGTTGACTTTCCACCCCAGTTTCTGAAAGGTCCGCAAAAGATTTTCTGGAACAGGAGATATAACCCCTCCGTTTCCCACACGGAAACTAGATTTAACATGGCTTTCCGTCTCTCTTGGTCTCCCGGCAGATGGGTAAGAAAAAATCTCTTGGGGGGGGGGGGGGTAGGAGAAGACTCTTGAATTCCAACCTGTAACCCCTTTCCAATATCTGAAGAATAAAGGAATTGTCGGAAATCTCTGCCCATTCTTTGACGAAATGGGACAACCTTCCCCCTACCAGTATTCTGGCGTCACTGGGGATTCTTGGAAGGGGCTGAAGGAGCAAGAAGAGTCCCCCTCTTTTGCTTATCTTTGTTAAAAGACCACTTTTTCAACGCCTGATGCCTGTTTGTTTTAAAATTAACCTTGTTCTGGAAACCGCAAAAAGCCTTCCAATTCTGTGGCTTATTCTTTTGAGAAGAAGGGAACCGTTTACTCTTCTTAGAGGAACGTGCTAGGACCTCCACCAAGAAGGAACTGAATAAGAACTTGCCTTCAAAGGGAATGCCGCAAAGTTTGTTTTTGGAGGCAAGGCCCCCCTCCCAAGATTTAAGCCAGATAGCCCGTCTGGCTAAATTAATGAGCGCAGAAGACCTAGCTGCAGCTTTCACAGAGACTGCAGCTGCAGCAGCCAAGAAGGCCACTGATTTGGCAAGGAGTGGGAGAGACTCCCTAATCTCCTCTTTGGGGATGTCGGATAAGAGAAGATTATCCAGACGCTGAACCCATACATCCAAATTATTAGGCACACAGGTGGATGCTACAGCTGGACCCAATGATAAAGCTAAAGCATCCCAGGCCTTATGCAGCAAGGAGTCGGCCTTCCTGTCCATTTTCTCTTTAAGGAACCCCGAGTCTTTAAAAGACAGGTCTGGCCTCTTGGATACCTGTGATAGAGGGGCATCCAGCCTAGGTCATTTAAAGAAAATTCCCTCAAACTCAGACTGAAAAGGAAATCTTCTTTTGTGCCCTTTAGACTGGAACAACCTCCTCTCAGGTTCCTTCCACTGTGAAAAAAATCATATCCCTAAGTGACTGGTGCACCAGAAAAGTTCTCGATTTCTGCCCCTGAAGACCCCTATACATTTTATCCTGTACAGATTGGATTTGCTGTGGCATCTCAATCTGTTCCGAGGTATATATTGACTTGACAAACTTTTAAATATCTTCCACTGGAAAAAGATACTTAGAGCTACCCGCCTCCTCCTCTGATGCGGAATCCCCATCAGATCAAGAGCTTGGGATCTCCCCTTCTTCTAGATCAGAAGTATAGTGTGAACTAATGGTCTCAGACACTAACGGAGGAAGGGGTCTAGCTGAGCCTGAAGGCTCTTGAGCTGAACTAGATGAGGAAGGTCCTAGCCCTGCTACTCTCATTAAAAAGGACCGAAAGGAGCCTACAACCTCCTTCATAGAAGACATTAACTTTCAAAGAGGCAGTCTCTGACCTAGCCATAGATGGAATACAATTCTCACAAAATAGTTTTTTTTATAACTATCAGAAAGCCTGGCCCTACAGTTTCCACATTTTTTTCACTGGTTTGGCCTAGAAAAAAAACAAAGCAGAAACAAGTGTCATACAAAAAAAAAAAAAGGTCCCCTGCTGTATACCACAGACAAGGGCTTACTTGGAGGCAGTATATGGGACCCGAAGGCTGCCGCTGGTTCAATCCGAGCGGGTGCTCCATCCTCAGACCTGTCCTCAAGCTCAATAATGTGAGTAGAGGTTGGCCAGAGAGATAGGCTGCTGTCATCCTGATAAAATGCGCCTGTCCGGTGATTCAGCAGACTGTTGCCCCAGGCAGCATGTCCTCAGTGTATCACACCATGTTCCTTCTAAACACGGCACAGGGAAGTGCGTCATGTGACTTCCGGTTCCGGCGCCATCTTGTCGCATCACCGGAAGTCCTCCAACTCTATCTTGGTACACCTTGGGGGAAGCATGAGGACGACAAGGTTTCTACACAGGCAGAGCTGGGGAAAAACCTGAAGGAAGTTGCCACTACTTTCACCAGGTAAGCAAGTACCTCCAAAATAGGGAACCCTTCTGGCAGAAAGTACAGGGACTAACACCCAGGACTTGGCCACAACCAGTACTGGATGATGCCAGAGAAGGGGGGTCCGCCAACCACAGTTACCAGACCTAAGGAAAAAACGTGTCGGTGCTCCTGGAGGGTCTGGAAACACAAAACAACTGAGGGTCAAAAGGAAAGGGAGGGGCCTTTTAAATTGTATCCAATTTGTGTTTCCTGTAGAAGGAGCGGAGCCAATCATCTCTCAAGTAGCTGTCCTGGAAGGTGAGGGGGGGAAAATGCACACAAACCTGTACGGAACTGCGTCTGGTGTGAACTGGCCCTTAATCTTTTTACATTAAAAAGATCAAGGTGAAAAAACATCAGACGATTACCGGCCCCCCCAGCCCCCCATTTTACTTACCTGAGCCCTGGAAAGTCCTGTGCTCAATTGTTGCCTGGGTTTCTCGGCTCTTCATTGTATAGATTAATAGCAACGCAACCATTGGCTCGCGCTGCTGTCAATCAAATCCAATGACGCGGGTTCCAGGGCCGAGCCTTGCAATTGGTGGCTATTGATGCCGAATGCAGGACTCGGGAGCAGGCCCGCAAGGTAACCCCCTTGGGAGAGTGCTTCCCAGAGGGAGATATCTGAAGCGGGGAGGAGCCGAGAGACCCCAGAACAGGAGGATCAGGGCCACTCTGCAAAACTAGCTGCACAGCGGAGGCAAGTATGATATTTTGTTTTAAAAAAAAAAAAAAAAAAAATCGAACTTTTACAACTACTTTAAAATTACTGCCACTATATACCTTTTTGGCTGATCTGTATACAATGGTCACATGTTAAACTGCAGGGTTTGCCCGAGTTCTGAGTATTTAGGTAGGAGGAGATTACTACAGCCTGTGTCCTCATGCCATTATGGAAGGCAGATCATA
The DNA here is from genome assembly GCF_905171775.1 of Rana temporaria. Lineage (NCBI taxonomy): Eukaryota > Metazoa > Chordata > Amphibia > Anura > Ranidae > Rana > Rana temporaria. The sequence continues at coordinate 56,069,477 of NC_053494.1, read as the reverse complement.
CATCAAGATGTGACATCCCACCCACTGTGTTCATTTTTAGTTACTGGGCATGGAGGGAGGGACTGGGCTGTCATTTAGGATCTGTATACACGCCCACATATGCAAGGGCAATATCATGTGACCTGAGAAGCTCAGCTCAACAAGGAAATATTCTCTCCAGCAATAGAGACCAAACTGAGCATGTGCAGCTGGGACCACTGACTGTTTTATCCGGCCTTGCCCATGGAGACCCTGAAGGAGGGGGGAGGATCTGTGCATACAGGATCAAAGCGCCTTTTTACACAATGCAGAGGATTAACCCCTTAAGTGCCACAGCAAGTTTAACAAGCATGCAATTCTGCCTATGCAGGCTGAATTTACAGTTGTGAGCTTAGTAACACTTTAAAGGTAAAAATTCTGAGTGCAATCCCCCCCCCCCCCCCCCCCCCCCCCATTTCCTTGATCCTGGTTGGAAGCAACACAGCACTTCTGCCTAGGCTCTTCCAGCATCACAGGAGTGTATCAGGTTAGTGGAGCTTTAGGACCCTTTAAAACTAGCAGTCCTGGATGCAATCGGTCTGCGTCCAGAGCCACTCATCTGTCCCTAATCACATGCAAAACATCAGATGTCCGTACACACACATGGCACCCATCATTGATTTATACAAGCATCCAGGTCTACTCTTGCCTGATCCAAACGCCTGCTATTCCATCACTGTATACCATTTCTTTGCACTTTATGGCCTTAATCGACCATGTGAACGAAGCTTAAATCAGATTGATCAATATAGGCAGCACCCCTCCTTTTTGCTCCAGTTTTAGGATAACAAAACATATTCGTTTAGACCCCCGGTGGAGGAAAACTCTATAAATTTGTGTTGCTTTGTGCACTTTTGCATTCTCCAATGCCAGTTTATATATATATATATATAAAAAAAAAATCCATTATTCTAAATTCAAAGAGTTAGAATGCCTTTGAACTTTTTAGCTGTTAATAAATGACACCAACACAATGAAATGCACTCCTCCCCTCTCCCCCAGACTTCCGATGTCTCTATTCAAAAGCAATATTGATATTTTGTGATGAAAATTACTCACTATGGCTCTTAGAGGGATTTTTCACATTTTGTTCCACTGAATCCCTGCCTGCCAGAGAAATGAAAGCTTTAATTGTATTTTCTTCAGCGCAGAGCTTAAAACGCAAGCAATTCTTAGCCCAGCTGATGCAAGATCATCAATTTCTGTAAATCATAATGATGGTTCTTATTTACCTCTTTGAAAGAAAACTGCTGTGTAAAGGCTTGGTAATGACTCCGTGCTTGAGCTCCAGAGCCCAGAATGCAGAGCACTTCAGCAGGCGAAGGCTTCAGCAGCTGAAATACAAACAAAGCAACAGCAGCCATCAATTCCTCTTTTTAATATGCAAACTAGCTACAAAGCTTGTACAGCAAACAACTTTAAAGCCATAGACATTAGGTGACAGTTTAAAGATTTAGTATTTTTTGGCTGGATGGGGTCAAACTATTTGAGAAAGAAAAGAAAAAAAACGGTTCATTTTAATGTTCCTTGGATACCGATTCTGAATGGGAGAAACTGGCTCATTATAATCAGCTGGTGCACTCTTAATGTTCTAATGAGAAAAGCTGCAGTGTATCCCTTTATAAGTATTTAACCGTTGACAAGTATCTGGATAAAACTGAAATTCCTATTGTAGTGTGTGCCTTACATTTTGGCCTGTAGACTTCCAGGAAATTACATTTGCGTGGGCGCTCCGTAAAAATGGCCGGCGTAAGCGCGCGTAATTTAAATGATCCCGTAGGGGGGCGTGGATCATTTAAATTAGGCGGGTTCCCGCGCCGAACGTAGTGCGCATGCTCCGTCGGGAAACTTTCCCGACGTGCATTGCGGCAAATGACGTCGCAAGGACGTCATTTGCTTTAACGTGAACGTAAATGGCGTCCATCGCCATTCACGATTCACTTACGCAAATAACGTAATTTTCAAACATCGCGACGTGGGAACGACGGGTATACTTAGCATTGGCTGCCCCTGCAAATAGCAGGAGCAGCCTTACGCGGAACCAGACGAACGCAAACGACGTAAAATGCGTACGCAGGGTGCGCGTACGGTTGTGAATCGGCGTGAGTATGCAATTTGCATACTCTACGCTGACCACTACGGGAACGCCACCTAGCGGCCATCGTAAGAATGCAGCCTACGATACGACGGCATAAGAGCCTTATGCCAGTCATATCTTAGGCTGCAGTCGGCGTAACAAGCTTTCTGAACACAGAAAAGTCGTTACGCCAGCGCAACAAAGCAATTGCGCTGCGTAACTATGGATACGCAGACGCAATTGCTAACTGAATCCACCCCAGTGTCTGCATCCAGGGCCGCCATCAGGGGGGGTACAGGCAGTACACCTGTAAAGGGGCCTGGATGGCAACCCCCTTTAAAGGGTCCCGGATGGAAACCCCCTTTAAAGGGTCCCGGAGGCCCCCAGATGGCAACCCCCCCTTTTTTTTTTTAAATAAAAAAAAATTATATATTTTTAATATATTTATATTTTTTACTAAAGGGACAATTTTTTTTAGGGGTCAAGGTGCCCAGGGCCCCAGATGGCAACCCCCCTTTTAAAAAAAAATATATTATATATTTTCTTTTTTTTTTTTTTTTATTAAAGGGCCCAGAGGTCCCCAGAAGGCTACACCACTTTATTTTTATATATATTTTTCTTTATTTCTTCTTTTTTTTGCTTCTCAATTCGTGGCATGCCCCCGCTTCTCAATTTCAGGCGGCAGCACCCCCCCCCCCCCCTCGGTTCTCTGCTCCAGGGGGCCCATGCCTGAAGCTGTGTAAGGGGCCCCATAATTCCTGATGGCGGAAGCTCAGATTGCAGGTTACCGACATGCCATACCTAAGCGTCAGTGTGAAGAATGGAGCCGGCGTTAGAGGAAGCAAAGCCGATGCAGCGCCGACTCCTGTCACAGGCGTAGCTAGACATACAAATGGCTCATTATATCTGATCTTTATAGCTTCCGATTCATAATTAGGGGTCAGAACTAGATTCTCCAGGGGTCATGGGCTGGACAATATTGGACACAAAATGAAATGATAGGAAAATAAATTTTTAATGAATGTATCATGGTCCTTTCAGACAAGCTTTCTGATCAGATCCACCTGAAAAAAACTGAACTGAAGCTCAATAGTCTATGGGCAGGCAGATATAAACAGATGCGGGCAAGTTTATATTTGGCTACCTTCTAGTCTGCGGGTTGGCGTGCTTTTGCATTCTTTGGACATAAATGGATATAAACAGATGCACATCCGTTTACATCCATCGACCAGGGAAGGAAAGATTGTTTATTTTTTGAGGCTTGTGTATCGCAAAGTAACTGGATTAGGGACTTGTCCGGACTTTAGATGTATGCAAAAGGGCAGAACAGTTACATAAACCTCTTTACCTTTGATGCAATTACAGACACAGCAGCTGTTCTTTTATCCGTGATTACTTTTCCATCGATTACCTAGATCAATAAAACAAATAAAAAGAAAAATAATTGTTTGTAAATTGCTTTATGCTAGATGAGATACTGGTGTTAAAAAAAAAAGGGAAAGGAGGAAGTAAAGTTGTATTTACTGAAAATAAAAGACCTTCAGCCGATTCATCAATTTGGATGAAGTGTTCAGGGACACAAGAACAAATGATTTCTTAACCACTTAAGCCCCGGAAGGTTTTACCCCCTTAATGACCAGAGCATTTTTTTTATTTTTGCGATTCGACACTGCGCCGATTTTGAAAGAAAAACTACTGTATATACTCGAGTAAAAGCCAACCCGAGTATAAGCCGAGGCACCTAATTTTACCACCAAAAAAATGGGAAAACGTATTGACTTGAGTATAAGCCTAGGGTGAGAAATGCAGCAGCTACTGTCACTTACATTCCTCACATTTCATCTTCGAGTGGAAAAGAGGGTCAACAATGCCCATTTGCACGCCTCACTTTGCCCATTGCAGCCTTGCCGATCGCCATACATGATTCTATACTCCTGACTGTGTACCCGATTATGGTGCAGAGTCAGACGGCGGGCAGCCATTGTGGAAAAGTCGCGCCCCCTCCTCGTTCTGTTTATCCGATTATAGTGTACTGCAGAGTCAGACGGCGGGCAGCCATGCTTGAAAAGTCACGCCTCCTTGTTCTGTTCGTGATAGGCGGAACACGCAGTTTCACAGCAGACACTGTGTTTAGTGCTCCGCCTATCACGGACATTCTTTCACCCTCAGACAAGAGGATGAAAGAATGTATTTATATTTTAACTATAAAAATATCTCACATTTATTTTTTTAAAACAAAATTTCTTCATCAGTGTAGCGCTACCCCCTCAGGAGCTGCTGGTTAGATTTGGGATCGGCATAATTATGTTACCTCTGTGATGTGTCTAGGGATGATGACCAACAGTCAAACTGAGGTAGATAGAAATAGGTTGGTGAAAGGAGAACTTGCAGATTCAGGCCTATGGATAAACTCTTGCTTTGTCGCCACTTCAGCCGAAGTGGGTAAAATGCCCCTGGACAGGTCCCTCTCACAGGCCTGGCAGCCAGAGCGTCACTTGGAACCACTGGGAAGGAACAAGTCTCTGCCACCGACTTGGCTCTATTAGAATTAAGATTAGTGATGAGACCTCTGCCACAGGCCTAATAATCGAAAACATGGATGGTAGAATGGATCCTCCCAGTCAATAATTTGCCTGAACCTCCCTCAGGTAGACTTCGTATCTTTGGGGTCACTGACTGACAGTTTGCAGCATACAACCTGTCAGTGTTCGGTCACCCAGATCCCCAATGGTTCGTATAAGCCCTGTTGGATCACCTGCCTCCGTGTTCACCTCAGACTAGGGTTGCCACCTCATCCCTTTAAAACAGAACACATATGAATTGCACAGGTTCTGGGGCTAATTGAATGCAGCTAAGGCAACAAGTGAGTTAAATTACCACATTAATCAGCCACAGAACATGTGTAATTAATATGTGTTCTGTTTTAAAGGCATGAGGTGGCAACTCTACCTCAGACCGACTCCCCAACGAACAGCACAACTCACTTGGGATCTTCTTAAAAAGAGATGGGGGACCCAGTAAGTCACTTGGGCCCCTTTGCAGCATCAGTTGCTCTGGGCCATGAGGGCCCAGAGTCAGGAACTCCGCCTAGCACGTGCACCCCGGCCTGGTAGGCCATATCGCCGGGGCCCGTGATGTGCGCACACCCTGAAGGTGGGTGCTGCACCTGGAACCAGAAACGGGCGAAGACCCCACAAAATGGCGTCTGCCACAGAAATACCCTCCACCAGCATGCCCCGCGAGGATAACACTCCTCTCATTGTTTGCTGGGGAAAAGCGGCTCCGCCTGCACCCCTCTGGCGCCACCTGCTATCCAAAGATGGAAAAGCATCCTTGGAACACATAATGACACCACAGGACAGTCCAGGGCTGGCAGCAGCCCAATTTAACAGATCAAAAATGAATGAGAGCAAATACCGTATTTTTCGCCTTATAAGACGCACTTTTTCTTCCCCAAATCTGGGGGGGGAAGTTGGTGCGTCTTATACGACAAATATATCTTTTTTTGACTCGCCGATCCGACCCGGGGAGCACACCGCCGCTTTGGCCTAGCTCCGGAGCGGTCGGCCATCTTGGTACACCCGGCGGCGGTGCGCGCTGAGCAGAGGGCTCGCGTGGGATCTTCTATTCCTACCAGAGCGATCTGCAACAGTGAGTTGGGGGCAATGTTACTGGCTATTATGTGGGGGCACTGTTACTGGCTATTATTATGTGGGGGCACTGTTACTGGCTATTATTATGTGGGGGCACTGTTACTGGCTATTATTATGTGGGGGCACTGTTACTGGCTATTATTATGTGGGGGCACTGTTACTGGCTATTATTATGTGGGGGCACTGTTACTGGCTATTTTTATGTGGGGGCACTGTTACTGGCTATTATTATGTGGGGGCAATGTTACTGGCTATTATTATGTGGGGGCAATGTTACTGGCTATTATTATTATGTGGGGGCAATGTTACTGGCTATTATTATGTGGGGGTAATGTTACTGGCTATTATTATGTGGGGGTAATGTTACTGGCTATTACTAATGTGGGGGTGGTGTGATGGTGATGACGAGTGGGGGGCAAATATTTTACTACAGTATTTGGTTCAGAATCTTTTTTTTTTTCTAGATTTTCCTCCTTTAAAATTGGGTGCGTCTTATATGCCGGAGCGTCTTATACGGCGAAAAATACGGTAACTCTCTCATTCCCCAACTAAATTTGACACTGAAAAGTACACAGGCGCTACACAAGTTTAGGCCGATATCTATTCTTCTACATTAGTTTGGTACAAAAAAAAAAATATATAATAATAATAATAATAATAATAATAATAATAATAATATATATTTATGTGTGTGTGTGTGTGTATGTATATATCTCTATATCTCACAATAACCGTATATGGATTGGTTTGCGCAAAAATGATAGCATCTATAAAATAGGGAATAGATTTGTGCCACTTTTATTACTGCATATTTTTTTTCTTTTTACTTGTAATGGGGTGATATGTGATTGTTATCGGGACTGCGACATTGCATTGCGGCAGACAGATCAAACACTTAACACATTTTTTGGGACCATTGACATTTATACAGCGATCAGAGCTAAAAATAGCCACCGATTACTGTGTAAATGTGACTGGCAGGGAAGGGGTTAACACTAGGGGGTGATCAAGGGATTAACCGTGTTCCCTATGAGTGTTTCTAACTGTGGGGGGTTGGGCGTTTACTGGGACATGACAGATCATGTTTCCCGACTACTGGGAACAATAGATCTCTGCCATGTCATCTGTCAGAACGAGGAAATGCCTTGTTTACATTTCCCGCAATCGCAGGCCGCCGGAGGACATGAGTCATCTTGACTCACGGGAATGCTTCCACAGCGGGAGAGAGTGCACACCACTAGCTGCACGTGTCTGCTGCTGTACAGATATGGCGATTCGTGCAGGAGAGCCATTGTACCACTGTCAAATGACACCGGACGGTCCTACAGTGGTTAAAGGATATGAAAAAAATAAAAAAATAAAACTAACCCCCCCCCCCCAAAAAACAAAGGAGAGGGAAAGAGCACACCAGTGATACTTTGCTTTTTGAATAAAGTTCTGCTTTAGACCCCTTTCACACTGAGGAGTTTTTTAGGCGGTTTAGCGCTAAAAATAGCGCCTGAAAAACTCCTGCCCTGGAGTGCTTTCACACTGAGGCGATGCGCTGGAGGGACCGCTCCAAAAAACCTGCCAGCAGCATCTTTGGAGCGGTTAGAGGAGCGTTGTGTTTACTGCTCCTTCCCATTAAAAACAATGGGACACCGCAGCTATACCGCCGGCAATGCGCCTCTGCAGAGGCGCATTGCCGGTGGTATTAACCCTTTTCCGGCCGCTAGTGGGGGTTAAAACCGCACCGCTAGTGGCCGAATACCGCCACAATTCCGAAGGTAGGCTCAACCACCTATTTTTACCCCCCCACACCACACGCGTAAAGTAGCCCGAAATCAGACCCAGTTACAATCATATTTCACTTTTTTATGTTTTAAACATGTAGTTAATTTTTCTGCTATTCAAATTTTTGTCAGTTAATGTTGCACATTATTTAACAATGACGTGATCTAGTGTGAATCCGAAAATCTGAAATAATCTGTCAAGCAAGATAAGCAGTTTCTTCTGTTTTTTGCTTTTTGGTATGCCAGCATGGCACCAACAGATAAAGCATTTAGGAATAAAAAGAAAGAAAAACAAACGCATTACGCACAGAGTTTAACTAGTTCCTAAACAAGCAACCTTCTAGTAATGCATAACATAAACTCAAAGTGGCAAAAACCCTTCAAAAAGAATGGTTACAGCTCCCCCTACTGGAATTTTTCCAATATAAGAATGATAGAAAAGCCATTGCTATATAAAAAGAATGACACATGGAAATGCATTCTACTTACTGCCTTCAAACTGCCATTTGATGGTTCAAATAACAGAACAGTTGCCTGGTGAGATGGAACGTCAGACGCGGTTTTATTCTCATAAAATGTTACTACCTTGGTTGTAAGGGCATCGTCCACGGTGCTGTAGGCGGGCATGACTCCTAAAAACCTGAAAAGATAAGAACATGTGTTAGTGTGAATTGTATATTAATCTTTTGCTAAATGTCATTTTTGCTCAATTTTTTCCAAATTTAGATTTGGTTTGAAAACAAGAAAGTGGAGAAAATCCTTATCCTGACAGTTCACAAAACGTAGAAGGATTCTTTCATGCTTTAGATGAGACGTTTTCTTTCTAAAAACCTAAATAAATATAGCTGGTAGTATTACACACACATAAATCAATGATATCAGGAGACTAGTAAATTATTACAGAGACCCCCCCAGGCTGAGCAGAAACATGAAGGAGCGAGGTCCACACTTCACTGTATTAGATATCTGGACGAGTCTAGGTGAAGAAAACTTGGGGCTAGATTCAGTAAGAATTTACGCCGGCGTATCTATAGATACGCCGCGTAAATTCAAAGCTGCGCTGGCGTATCTTCTTTCTGTATTCAGAAAGCAAGATACGCCGAAATTATGCTAAGATCCAACTGCCGTAAGTCTCTTACATCGTCGTATCTTAGGGTGCATTATTACGCTGGTCGATAGGTGGCGCTTCCGTCGATTTCAGCATAGAATATGCAAATGAGCTGGATACGCCGATTCAGAAACGTACGTGCGCCTGGCGGTATTTTTTACGTTGTTTGCGTAAGGCTTTTTCCGGCGTAACGTTGCTCCTGCTATATGAGGAGAAACCAATGTTAAGGATGGACGTCGGGCCAGCGCTGAATTTTGCGTTGTTTTTCGTTGTTTGCGTAGGTCGTTCGCGAATAGGGCTTTGCGTAAATTACGTTCACGTCTAAAACATTGACGATTTGCGGCGGAATTTCGAGCATGCGCACTGGGATTCTTTCACGAACGGCACATGCGCCGTTCGTTAAAGACGTAATTTACGTGAGGTCATGTCTTATTTACATAAAACACGCCCACCTCTTCAGAATTTGAATTCGGCGCGCTTACGCCAGCAGATGTACGCTACGCCGCCGTAACTTAGGGCGCAGATTCTTTGTGAATCCAGCCCCAGCCTCACTAAGTTATGGCGGCGTAACGTATCTCAGATACGCTACGCCCGCACAAACTTACGGCGGGCTTTATGAATCTAGCCCTTGATTTTTTTCAGTTTAAAGGGGTTGTAAAGGGAAAAAAATAAAATAATTCCCTAAATAGCTTCCTTTACCTTAGTGCAGTCCTCCTTCACTTACCTCATCCTTCCATTTTGCTTTTAAATGTCCTTATTTCTTCTGAGAAATGCTCACTTCCTGTTCTTCTGTCTGTAACTACACACCGTAATGTGAGGCTTTCTCCCTGGTGTGGAGAAAGCCTCTTGAGGGGGGGGGGAGGGGGCGAACAGGAGTGTCAGGACGGCCACTAACACACAGCTCCTTTCTCTATCTGCAAAGTAGAGAGTGTCCTGACCCTTCTGCTCGCCCCCTCCCCCCTCTAAAAAGGGAGAAAGCCTTGCATTACTGTGTGGAGTTACAGACAGAAAAAGTGAGGATTTCTCAGAAGAAATAAGGACATTTAAAAGCAAAATGGAAGGATGAGGTAAGTGAAGGAGGACTGCACTAAGGTAAAGGAAGCTATTTAGGGGAAAAAAATGTTTTCCTTTACAACCCCTTTAACTCCATTTTTAAGTTTTGGCTTTAACCCACTTCCATACTGCGCCTATTCTGGCACTTCTCTCCTTCATGTAAAAATCATAATATTTTTGCTAGACAATTACTCAGAACCACCAAAAATGATATGTTTTTTTTTTTTTAGCAGACACCCTAGGGAATAAAATGGCAGTCATTGCAACTTTTTACCTGCGCAATGGTTTCATGAATTAAAAAATAAAACGATAAAGTTAGCCCAATTTTTTGTAGAATGTGAAAGATGATATTACGCCGAGTAAAGATACTCAACATGTCACGCTTTAAAATTGCGCACACCCATGGAATGGCGCCAAACTTCAGTACTTAAAAATCTCCATAGGCAAATTTTACATTTTTTTTACAGGTTACCAGTAGAGGTTGACCGATATGGGTTTTTCTCTGGCCGATGCCGATATTTAGAAATCGAGGGCGGCCGATGGCCAATATATGATGTCGATTTTTTGTATTTTTTTGGTGGCACTGGCTCGTGGCACTGGATGGCACTAATTGGCACTGGAAGATGGCACTAGCAGAAGGCACTGATTGGAAGGTGGCACTTATTGGCACTGGCAGGTTGCACTGGATGGCACTGAAAGATGGTACTAGCAGATGGCACTGATTGGCAGGTTGCACTTATTGGCACTGGCAGGTGGCACTAATTGACACTGGCAGGTGGCACCAATTGGCAGATGGCACTGGCAGGTGGCACTGACTGGCAGGTGGCACTAATTGGCACTAGCAGGTGGCACTGGATGGCAATAGTTAACACTGGCAGATGGCACTGATAGCTTTAGTTGGCACTGGTAGGTGGCACTGGGTGGCGGCACTGGTATTGGCACTGGCAGGTGGCATTGGCAGATGGCACTGGATGGAAGGTGGCACTAATTGGCACTGGATGGTGGCACTGGCAGATGGCACTGGATGGCAAGTGGCACCAATTGCCACTAGGAGGTGGCACTGGTGCAAAAAAAAAATGGTGTCACCCCCCCTCAGTACAGACCCCCTCTCCCTCCAGTATAGACACCCCCCTCCTCAGTACAGACCCCCCCTGCCCCCTGTAGTACAGGCACCAGAGAGCGGTGTGTGTCCCATGAGCGCGGGCCCCTCCTCCTCTGTGGGTGTAAACAGAGAGGAGGGCCGCCGCGCTGGGTGTACCAAGATGGCCGCAGCTCCGGAGCTAGGCCGAAGCCGCGGCCTTTCCTGATGCGGTGACCGCGGCAGCAATCCGCGGATTGCCGCCACGCGGTCACAGCATCAGGAAAGGTCGCGGCTTCGGCCTAGCTCCGGATCCGTGGCACCGCTAGCGGCCATGTTAATTATCGGCCTAATTTGGATAAACGGCTAAATGCCGATATATTGGTCGACCTCTAGTTACCAGTTTAGCGTTACAGAGGAGGTCTAGCGCTAGAATTGTTTTACACGCTCTAACGCACGCATCGATACTTCACATGTGTGGTTTGAACGTCGTTTACATATGTAGGCTGGACTTGCATGCGTGTTCGCTTCTTAGCACGAGCTACTGGTGAACATCCCTTGTAATAGTAATGGTTAGTGACAGGTCCTCTTTATGGAGAGATGCGGGGTCAATAAGACCCCCACATCTCTCCTCCAGGCTGGAAAGCATGAGATCGGGGAAAAAAAAAAATTCACCTATCTCATGCTGACAGCCGCGATCGTGGCTTTGTTTACTTCCGTGAACCCGAGAAGAGGAGGATTAGGGCTGCTCTGTGCAGAACCATTGCACAGAGCAAGTATGTACGACAGGTTTGTCAATTCAAAAAAAGAATGATGGGTTTACAATCACTGAAGCTGCTGCTATGATTACTGCCCCAGGTGTCCTTTTTCACGGTGGCGCCTTTCTCTTCACACGCCCCAGAGCCTAGGATGGCAAAACCCTTCCCTGCTCCTCTGCCCAAAGCCAACACGCTGGCTAAAGACTGCACTGTCTACTGTTAAAGTGATTGTTATTTAAAAAAAAATAAAAAAACGAAGCTTCACAAGCATGTTATACTTACCTTCTTTGTGCAAGGGTTTTGCACAGAGCGGCCCGGATACTCCTCTTCTGGGGACCCTCAGCAGCACTCCTGTCTCCTCCCCTTCTTGAGTGCCCCCGCGGAGAGGCGCGTTTCATGGGGGGACTCATGTGGGCGCATTCCTGAGTCCTGCTGCTGCACCCATTGACAAAGATAGCAGGACTCGGCTCCCGTCTCACTGGATTTGATTGTCAGCAGCGGGAGCCATTGGCCATTTACAGAGCCGGAGTCCTCACCCCCGGAAAGAAAAGGGGTGAAGAACGGATGCTTCCTGCACAGGGGACAGCGGTGACATCACAGGCTTCAGTTTCAGGTAAGTGACACATAATGGGCTAGTATGTTGTTATGCATACTAGCCCATTATGCTTTACCTTTGCAGAGAAACAAAGAGGACTTAAAACCCATCAGGGTTTACTTCCTCTTTAAAGGGCTGGGAGGAAGTGGCAGGAAGAGGTTAAAGTACCGTATTTATCGGCGTATACCGCGCACTTTTTTGCCCTGAAAAACAGGGCAAAGTCGTGGGTGCGCGATATACGTCGATACCTGCGCTTTGTTCGAACCACTGCGCCGACATATACCGAGCGCAGTACACTTGGGTATAGTCGGGCAGGCTCGGCTCCTCTCGCGGTCACGTCATGTACGTCGTTTACGCGAGAGGAGCCGAGCCCGCCCGACTATACTACGCTCGGTATATGTCGGCGCAGTGGTTCGAACACAGCGCGGGAAGCTGGGATCGAGCGGGGATGGCCGCAGAAGGACCGCGGACCGGACGAGGCCGCCGATGGACGCGCTAGACGACGGGCAGGACGCGATGGACAACGGGCAAGACACCGACGAGGGGCATCCAAACTAAGTATTTTTTTTTTTGCAGGAATCTTCCTTCAAGTTCCGGAGTGCGCGCTATACGCCGGGGCGCGTTATAGCCCGATAAATACGGTATATCTTAGGCCCCTTATGCATCCCTGGTGGCCATGTGTGCCAACACATGATGCCAATGTGTGCCCACCAGCAATACCTGCCAGTGCCACCTATCAGTGCCCATCAGTCCCATTAATGAGTGCCAACTCATTGGTGCCACCTCATCCGCACCACTTTATCAGTGCAGCCTCATCAGTGAAGGAGAAAACTTACTTATTTACAACATTTTATAACAGAAATTAAGAAAGTGGGTTTTTTTTTAGCAACAAATAAAAACCGCAGGAGGTGATAAAATATCACCAAAATAAAGCTCTATTTGTGGGATCAAAATGATAAAAAAAAATGCTGTTTGGGTACAGTGTAGCATGACCGTGTAATTGTCATTCAAACAGCGACAGCACTGAAAGGTGAAAATTAACCTGGGCAGGAAGGGGGGGAAGTGCCCGGTATTGAAGTGGTTGTAAATCCTGTTACACCACCTGTAGGTACTGTAAATATCCAATATCTAGTATATTTACCATATACGCTATCGGCGCATGCGCACTGAAGAAACAGCTCACTCATGCCATTTCTTTAGCAACATGCCGTGACCGGTTAGTGACGTCATCGCGGCTCCGGCCAATCACAGCACCACAGCCCGCGAACCTGAAAATAACTTCGACAGACATGTCAGTGTACCGGGACCGCTGCCATGCACACTAGCGCATTATGCCTTAGTCTTACAGGGTTTGTTTTGTTTTTCTCTGGTTTACAACCCCTTTAACTTCTTCAGACCCGCGCTATAGCCGAATGACGGCTACAGCGCGGACCTGAAAATCCAACTGGACGCCAATTGACGTCCGCCCCTTAGGGCGTTCTCCGCGCGGCGGGGAAACTCTGTGTTGGCCACAGCCAATTACAGTTCGCCGAGAGTGGCCGTTTGCGATGCGATCTGTACGACCAATGAGAGATGATCTCATATGTAATCATATGAGAACATCTCTCATTGCCGTTTTACTCAGAGACAGCGGTGCTGTCTCTGGAGAGGAGACCGATCTGTGTCCCTTGTACATAGAGACACAGATCGGTCACCCCCCCCTCCACCTACAGTTAGAACCCAATGCAGGGAATACATTTAACCCCTTCCTCACCCCCTAGTGTTAACCCCTTCAATGCCAGTCACATTTATACTGTAATTAGTGCATATATATAGCACTGATCGCAGTATAAATGTGAATGGCGCCAAAAATGTGTCAAAAGTGTCTGATGTGTCCACCATAACGTCGCAGTCCAAATAAAAATCGCAGATCGCCGCCATTTCTAGTAAAAAAAAAAAAAATAATAAAAAATAATAATTCTGTCCCCTATTTTGTAGGCGCTATAACTTTTGCGCAAACCAGTCGCTTATTGCGATTTTTTTTTTTTTTTTTTACCAAAAATATGTAGAAAAATACGTATCGGCCTAAACTGAGAAAAAAATCGTTTTTTTTTTAAAATTGGGATATTATAGCAACAAGTAAAAAATATTGTATTTTTTTCAAAATTGTCGCTCTTTTTTGTTTATAGCGCAAAAAATAAAAACCGCAGAGGCGATCAAATATCGCAAAAAGAAAGCTCTACTTGTGGGGAAAAAAAGGACGTCAATTTTGTTTGGGAGCCACGTCGCACGACCGCGCAATTGTTAGTTAAAGCGACGCAGTGCCGAAAGCTGAAATTTCGCCTGGGCAGGAGGGGGGTATATGTGCCCAGTAAGCAAGTGGTTAAGATACAATTGGAACTTATGATTGCAAGTTATTGATCACATCTCTGTTTCCGTCATTTATCTGATCGAAGGAAATACGATCGGATTCACCAACAAAGTATCTTAGTGCCAGGGTTGCCAACTTTCAGTAAATTTACAAACAGTTTGTAAATTTAATGACGGTTGGCAACCCTGCGCTCAGTGCTGCCAAATGATGCCAACCGATCAGTATTTTCCCAACCTGGCCAGGCAACTCGATCAAATTTGATCTAATTCAAGTGTAAAAAACAGGCAACTCGATCAAATTTGATCTAATTCAAGTGTAAAAAACAGGCAACTCGATCAAATTTGATCTAATTCAAGTGTAAAAAACAGTTGTAGGTGCTCGATCAATCATTTTGATTACATTGCATGTCGATCGGATAATATTACTGAAGCCATCATAAAAACAGAACGAACGACAGCTACCCCACCTAAGAACTGGTGAGCTGCAGTAGAATCCGTCTTTGGGTTTATCACTGATTGGAGACGATTTGTGTCATTGATCGGTGATGTGTGTATCTATGGGAAGGACCCGTATGTCCGATCTCCTATACTCCACTTACCCGCTGTGCTTGGCTACTGACACAATGCTCCTGATTGGCTGCACCACCCCTCCCCCGGGGCCGCTAGAGAAGTTGATGAGCGCCCTCTCCAGCAGAGGGATCAGAGTCGGGTAGTCCAGGTACTTCTCCACTACATCCGCCCCCAGGAACACCGGCTGTCCGACATCGGCCATGTCTACCGATCACCTCCAGATCACAGAGTGACACACACCCCGCCCACAGGCTGCACTACTCTACACGGCCGCGCCCCCTTCTCGTCATTGGCCCACAACTTTCAGAAGTTTGTAAACCCGCCCCTTTCTAAAACTTTGTTCTGTGTCACTGTGATCGTGACTTCTCATTATAAGATAAAGGAGGATCTACCAGTACATGGGGGAGGGGCTACCAGCTCCCGATGTCACATCTGTACGGTGGAGAGTCACCTGCTGCTGCTCTCCCATTCTGTACCATTTTTTATACAATATATATATATATATACATATATATCTATACAGCTATATATATCCTTTTTTTGTTGTTTTTTATGGTTTTATATATATATATATATATATATATATATATATATATATATATATATATATATATATATATATATATATATATATATATATATATATATATATATATATATATATATATATATATATATATATATATATGTGTGTGTGTGTGTTCTTCATGTCGTGTTTTTATTGGGGGCTTAAAAGGTTTTCGTTTTTAAGCCTATGGAACATACAATGAGATTGGAACATACACTAGAGAATAAAACATACACTAGAGAAAAAAAAACACACTAGAGAACAGAACATATACAATTCTGCTAATAAATATCATCATCTTGCACATTGCTGGACCAAGATGGGGATCATAGGATGCATTAAAGCGGGGGTTCACCCTATTAAAAAAAAAAAAAAAAAAAATTTTATTCTAGCATAAAATTCGGCATCGTAGCGCGAGCTACAGTATGCCGGTCTTACATTTTTTATCCCCGTACTCACTGTTTAATCCTACCTAGACGATTCCGACTGCCCACGGGGAATGGGCGTTCCAATCCAGACGGAAAGTGATTGACGGCCGGCTCTGGCGCGCCACGCTTCTCCGGAAATAGCCGAAATAGGCTTGGCTCTTCACGGCGCCTGCGCATAGCCTGTGCGCAGGCGCCGTGAAGAGCCGAGACCTACTCCGGCTGTCTTCGGGGAGCGTGACGTGCCAGAGTCGGCCGTCAATCACCCTCCCTCTTGCTAGGAACGCCCATTCCCCGCGGCAGACGGAATCTTCTATGTACGATTAAACAGTGAGTACGGGGATAAAAAATGTAAGACCGGCATACTGTAGCTCGCGCTACGATGCCGAATTGTATGCTGAAATGTTGTTCAGCAGGGTGAACCACCGCTTTAAGGTAAGTAACTTTTGCCGTCAGAACTACTACCACTCAAAGTGGTTGTAAACCCACTTTTTTGACTTTTACCTACAGGTAAGCCTATAACAAGGCTAACCTGTAGGTAGGGAGAATATCTCCTAAACCTGCACGGTTTAGGAGATATTCCCCTCGCAATGCGCCGCGGCGCATGCGCAGGGGGAATCTACGGCGAAAGGACCGGCAGCCGCCGGACCTTGCCGAGTTTTAAATCTCCCGCGCGCACGTGCGGGAGTGACGTGATCGCCGCTTCAGCCAATCACAGTGCTGGAGCGGCGATACCTGGAAGACACGCCGAGGCAAGATGAAATCTCGCTCGGCGTGGACCAGGTAAGTTCTACACACCTCGTTCCGAGGTAAGTCTTTCGTAATGAGCTAATATGCGGTGCATATTAGCTCATTATGACTTTTGCCTTACAGGAGAAAAAAAAAATTTGATGCGGGTTTACAACCGCTTTAAGACTTTTGCGATTCGGCACTGCGTCGCTTTAACTGACAATTGCAGGGTCGTGCGACATGGCTTCCAAACAAAATTGGCGTCCTTTTTTCCCCACATATAGAGCTTTCTTTTGGTGGTATTTGATCACCTCTGCAGTTTTTATTTTTTACGCTATAAACAAAAATAAAGCGACAATTTGGAAAAAAAATGCAATATTTTTTACTTTTTGCTATACTAAATATCCCCCAAAAATATATAAAAAAAACATTTTTTTTCCTCAGTTTAGGCCGATACGTATTCTTCTACCTATTTTTGGTAAAAAAATCGCAATAAGCGTTTACAAAATAGGGGATAGTTTTATTGCATTTTTATTAATAATTTTTTTTTTACTACTAATGGCTGCGATCAGCGATTTTTTTCATGACTGCGACATTTTGGCGGACACATCGGACAATTTTGACACATTTTTGGGACCATTGTAATTTTTCACAGCAAAAAGTATAAAAATGCACTGTTTACTGTGAAAATGACAATTGCAGTTTAGGAGTTAACCACTAGGGGGCACTGTAGGGGTTAAGTTTTTACACACACCTCTCCCCGTTCTTCAGCTCCGAAGACCGATTGCGGGACACCGGCGGCGATCGGGTCCGCGGGTCCCGCGGGCGCGGTCACGGAGCTTTAGTGATGTCATAATCTCCATAGGGTAACAACATCTCTTGACCTTATAGTTATCCCATGGAGGCTACAAGTGGTCATTTCAGTGCACATTAAGCATGGATTATCTACCATTTTCATTATCAGGAAACCCGCCATGAGGAATGCCATGCTGCTGTTACATAAGTCATTGTGGGAATGTAAGGCCCCGTACACACGACAGAGTTTCACGACAGAGCATGCTTCCTGACGACGTGACATCATCACGAAACGTACGTCGAGGCTTACAGGTCACGCTCGACCCACCCACTTCCTGGTCCCGCTGGCTCTCTCTTCTCGGAGGGTGGAACGTACGCCAACAGCGTTCAGTGCGGCTCTGCACGGTTTCCATGCCGGCTACGGGACCCCATCTATTCTCCCATTTACATCCACGCCCTCAACCTCAGTGCCGGGGCTAGGCACCCCATCAAGTAAGAGGCCATTTGGCGTTTGTTTTCTCTGTTTTTACCCAATAAAAGCAATATTATTCTATGGCGATTTTCTCTCTTTTGCTTTAATTATCCCATGTGGCGTGGAGTATTGTTCTATCAAGACTACCGTGACTGAGGGATCTGGGTCTGGAATAATATCTTTATCTGCCTGATTGACCTCTTTTTAATTAAAGTGGTCCATTATTTGCGGTAAGGTGCCATCCATGAGCACTTTTGGTGGTCTTTCTTTATCTTGGTGAAGGTGGAAGATCCTCTGTTTATGGTTTTGAAGACTCACCACATATATATATGGACTTTATTTTTAGTTTTGGCATAATTATTCTTGTCTTTCCTTTTGTGCACTTCCACATTTTGAATTTCAAATATTATTGTGGTTTCTTTATATATATGGTCACTATTTATTCACATATTATTGATTCATTCACTCATTTATACTTGATTATTTTGATGCATACAATTTTATTATTTATTTAGTGTACACACACTATCAGCTAGCGCCTCTAAATTTTACTCCACTGTTTACAATTGCATTCATGCAATTTCACAGAGAGCAGCTTGGCTATTTACATATTGTTAATTTAATTTATTTTATTTATATTGGCGCGAGATTCCATTTCCAATAGATTACGGGGCCACACAGTATACACACACATACAGTATACATATACAGTATACATACACAGTATACATACACACAGAATGCACATACACACACTGAAACGGTACTGGAGAGGCGGGGCAGCTATAATCTTGGGATTTTTTTAAAAACACAGATTTTTACATACTGTCCATGGTTTTACTGAGGCTGGCAATCCTGATGGGTCAGCCCGCCCCTGGCAGCAATTTAGAATTTGTATGAAAGGTTTAGAGATTTAGCACTGGTATACACGCCGACCCTGACCTCCCTGGGGCCCTAAGCAAAATTTGATAACGGGGGGGGGGGGGGGGGATGGGCTTACTGCCGAAAATGACATGTCACATTAAAGTTGAGAAGCATGTCACATTAAAGATTAAAGTTGAGAAGCAGGGGGAGGGGGTGTTCTGCTGTCGGAAATGACATCTTACATTAAAGTGAGGAGCATGGGGTGACTTGTTACCTCTTCTCCCATGCAGCCAGCGAGTTGAGAAGCGTGGTGAGGGGCCGAAAATGACTTCTCCCCAGGCGGAGCCTCTAGTAATTTGGGGGCCCTCGGCAGCTTTGCGGGGCCCTAAGCGGCTTGCATAGTGAGCCTATAGGGCGGATCGGCCCTGTATACAGTTTTTGAAAGATAAAAAGTGCATTTTATTTACAATTATACAGATCAGACCAAAATGATTGACAAATGAGTTGGAAAGAGGGACAGAGGGACATTGCCTGAAATCAGGGACAGTTGGGAGTATGCAGTACCATGATGCAAGTACTGTGTGCTAGCCAATCCCTATAAAACCAAACAAAAGATTTATCCAGTGGTTGAGGTCATTTAAATTATTTTAATTGTACTTTTATAGTTAGACTTGAAATCATTTTGGCATCAGAAATTTACAGGCAAGCAGATATCAAATCATAAGCTTGTCCGAATAAATGTGTAAGGTCATGTGGGGTAATTGGAGAAGCAGCTAGTAAACATGGAATCATGGGTAAGGGCCATGTGACTGCACATTTGTATTCGGAGTGGGATAATTGTGTTGCTACCTTCGTGAGGAATAAATGAATTTCCATTCAGTGTATAGTGAGTGCACCAAGGCATCATTGAGTTATTTTGGCACTTTATCGTGGGAAGCTAGCCGGCCCGTTGTTCATATTCAATCTATTCAACTGTAGAGGGAAGACATTTTTTTTTCCAGCTGGCTGATCCTCTAATAGACTTTGATTTAGGAGTGACCCAAACTCACTCTCTCTTCACTGTCCTTGTTTCACATTATCCTGATAATCACGCACATGCAATGGATTCCATATCTGAAATAGTCTCATTTGTAAAAAAAAAAAAACAACACAGCTTGCTAGTATCTTGGTACAGTGGGGCAAAAAAGTATTTAGTCAGCCACCAATTGTGCAAGTTCTCCCACTTAAAAAGATGAGAGAGGCCTGCAATTGTCATCATAGGTATACCTCAACTATGAGAGACAAAATGTGGAAACAAATCCAGACAATCACATTGTCTGATTTGAAAATGATGGTGGAAAATTAAGTATTTGGTCTCCTCCACAAACAAGCAAGATTTCTGGCTCTCACAGACCTGTATCTTCTTCTTTAAGAGGCTCCTCTGTCCTCCACTCATTACCAGGGACGGACTGGCCATTGGGACTACAGGGAGTTTCCCGGTGGGCCGATGGCTCAGTGGGCCGGCTTCAGTGACAGCGGACCGCCGCCCCCCTCCGCTCCTCTGTCTCTCCCTTCCCGCAGCGCTCACCTCCTTTCCCTCCCTGCAGCGCTCACCTGGGGGGAACAAAGAAGCAGGGGGAGGACCAGAGGAGCAGGGACAATGACGAAGGAGCATGGGGGAGGGGACAGACAGCTGACTCAACAGCTATGGCCTTTCTCACTTCTGTCTAATCTTGTCCCATAAGGGGGGGCACCGAACTGATTCTTTGCCCCAGGTGAAATAATGTCTAGCTTCCCCACTGGTACTGCCTATAAGAGTACCAGCCGTTCTACTCTAATAAAGTAGAACGGCTAGTAAAGGGGGGGGGGCTTGGGTGGCCGGGCTGGGGGGGGGGGTGCGGGAGTTGTCCGGCAGCCATGGGAGAGACCTGTCATAGTGGGCCAGTCTGGATGAAGTCCAGGGCCAAATTTTTGTCCCAGTCCAGCCCTGCTCATTACCTGTATTAATGGCACCTGTTTGAACTTGTTATCAGTATAAAAGACACCTGTCCACAACCTCAAACAGTCACACGCCAAACTCCACTATGGTGAAGACCAAAGAGCCGTCGAAGGACACCAGAAACAAAATTGTAGACCTGCACCAGGCTGGGAAGACTGAATCTGCAATAGGCAAGCAGCTTGGCAGATGGAAGACACGACCACTGATAATCTCCCTCGATCTGGGGCCCCACGCAAGATCTCACCCCGTGGGGTAAAAATTATCACAAGAACAGTGAGCAAAAATCCCAGAACCACACGGGGGGGACCTAGTGAATGACCTGCAGAGAGCTGGGACCAACGTAACAAAGGCTACCATCAGTAACACACTACGCCGCCAGGGACTCAGATCCTGCAGTGCCAGACGTGTCCCCCTGCTTAAGCCAGTACATGTCCGGGCCCGTCTGAGGTTTGCTAGAGAGCATTTGGATGATCCAGAAGAGGATTGGGAGAATGTCATATGGTCAGATGAAACCAAAGTAGAACTGTTTGGTAGAAACACAACTCATTGTGTTTGGAGGAAAGAGAATGCTGAGTTGCAACCAAAGAACATCATACCTACTGTGAAGCATGGGGGTGGCAACATCATGCTTTGGGGCTGTTTCTCTGCAAAGAGAACAGGACGACTGATCAGTGTACATGAAAGAATGAATGGGGCCATGTATCGTGAGATTTTGAGTGCAAACCTCTTCCCATCAGCAAGGGCATTGAAGATGAATTGTGGCTGGGTCTTTCAGCATGACAATGATCCCAAACACACCGCTCGGGCAATGAAGGAGTGGCTTCGTAAGAAGCATTTCAAGGTCCTGGAGTGGCCTAGCAAGTCTCCAGATCTCAACCCCATAGAAAACCTTTGGAGGGAGTTGAAAGTCCGTATCCTGCGACAGCCCCAAAACATCACTGCTCCAAAGGAGATCTGCATGGAGGAATGGGCCAACATACCAGCAACAGTGTGTGACAACCTTGTGAAGACTTACAGAAAACGTTTGACCTCTGTCATTGCCAACAAAGGATATATAACAAAGTATTGAGATGAACTTTTGATATTGACCAAATACTTATTTTCCACCATAATTTGCAGATAAATTCTTTCCAAATCAGATAATGTGATTGTCTGGATTTTTTTCCCACATTTTGTCTTTCTTAGTTGAGGTATACCTATAATGACAATTACAGGCCTCTCATCTTTTTAAGTGGGAGAACTTGCACAATTGGTGGCTGACTTAGTACTTTTTTGCCCCACTGTATCAATAATGGGCGTCAACCAAAAATATCAAACTAGAGGTATTCTTCTGTCTGAACGTATCACTCCTATTGTAGATGCTGTTTTAATAAAATGTGCAAGATTTATATAACTCTCCCCCCCCCCCACTACGTATATGCAGCTTACACATGTAATGGTTAAGGCTGCATTCACACCTCCGCGACAAGATACGCCGCGTACGCGGCGTATCTTGCCGCGAGTGTGAAACTTTTTTTTTTTTTTAAACAAAGCCTTCCCATTGCTTTGTATGGCCGAACTCCAATGCCGCCTGAAAAAAAGGGTCCGGGACTTTTTTCAGGCGGCAGGCGTACGGCGTCTATGAGATGTGAACCATCTCCATAGACAGCAATGGGAATTCTCCCCTCCAGCGGCACGAGCGTCCGGCGTCGGGCGTTTTGTCGCGGAGGTGTGAATGGGCTCTAAAGGGTAAGTCCACTTTTGTTGAGACAAAAACATTCCCCTCTGGGTGATCTATGTACATTGCAAGGATTTTAATAACCTTTGTTGCAGATTCCTACCGTTTATTATTCTGAAGAAACCCCTGTATTTTTCTGTGTTGTCTATGTGGTAAAGTGAATCTGTATGGGAGTGGTTTCATAATTATCAATCAGCTGCTGCACCTGCAGGACTCTACTGAGGAAAGCTGCAGGGTCTGCATCCCTTCAGATGTGTTGCTATTGGGAGTATCTCACCAAAAATGATATTTTTGTTGCAGGAGATGCCTGATATTTGACTTGTATCTTAGTGCAGACTTCTGGGAAAATCAGTGAGCCAATCACACAAGCCGAAAATTATGTTCTGTGTACAGAATACAACCAGGTTGTCCTATTGCATTGCATTTTACAGAAAATGACTGAGCTGCAGATTGAAAAGGCAAGGTCATTTTTAATAACATTCAATTACAATATGATTTGTGTCGCAATTGTATATGCTATATCATTTGTTCTTTATTTGCAATTTTTTTTCCCCACAAAAGTGGAGTTACCCTTTAACGACTTAAGATCCGGACCTTTAGGCAGCTAAGCACGGCTCTCCCCGTTCTTCAGCTCCAGGGAGCGATCGCGACGGAGCAGCTATAAACGAATAGCCGCGCCGTCGTCCCGGATCGCTCCCCGAGGAAATCCGCCCGCCGCAAGCAGCAGAGGGGGTGCCGATCGGACCCCCGACCTGCGCAAAGGCAAGGACGTATATATACGCCCATCTGCCTGTCCGTGCCATTTTGCGGACGTAAATAGTCGTGCGGCGGGCGTTAAGTGGTTAAAGAGTATCTTCACCTGTTTATGGTAAAAACTAAGGGCTCTTTCACAAATGCGGACCATATGTCCGCTTTTTCATACATCCGTTTACGGATGAAAAAGGGACATTCATTGATCCCTATGAGATTGCCGCTGACACCCGATCTCAACCGGATCCGCAATCCTCCAATTTTGCAGACGGAGGAAAACCCTCCAATTTTGCAGACGGTCCGTGTTCATCAGATGCCCCCATAGAGGAGAGTGGAGATCTGACAGGGTGGTCCCTGCACAGTGTTCGGGGACCGCCCTGTCATCCCCCGGGATATACCATCACTTCCTGTCCCATAGCCAAACAGGAAGTGAGAGGAAATCCCTGCAAATTTAAGTAACAGAAGGTTTTTCACCTTAAAGGAGTTGTAAAGGTAAAAAAAAATCACCTTAATGCATTCTATACATTAAGGTGAAAAAACATTTGTGGATTAGCAGCCCCATAACCACCCCAATTACTTACCTGACCCCTCGAAAGTCCCGCGCCGTGAACGGGCAGGCTTCTCGGCTCATTCATTGGTTGATTGAAAGCAGCGCAGCCATTGGCTCGCTTTGCTGTCAATCACATCCAATGACACAGCGCGAATGATACAGTGAGCGGCTATAGCCGCCGGCTGTATCACTGGAACGCACACACAAGAACTCACCACCATGCAAGCTCGCTCGCATGAAGGTGGTGAATTCTTGCGGGGAGGTGCCGAGACACCCCAGAAGACGTGGATCGGGGCCGCTCTGTGCAAAACGAGCCCCCTTTTACTTACCTCACCCCTCGAAAGTCCCGGGCGCGTGCTTGTCATCCTGTTCGGTTTCCAGCCTGGCCGTTGATTGGCTAGGCTGGGCGGATTGATAGCAGCGCAGCCATTGGCTGGCGCTGCTGTCAATCACAGCGGATGACGCGGTGCGCCGGGGGGCGGGGCTGAGTGATACAGTCGGCGGCTATGACCGCCGCTGTATCACGGGAGCGTACTTGCAAAAGCTTTCCACCATGCGAGCTCGCTCGCATGAAGGTTGAAAGCTTTTGCGAGGAGGAGCCGAGACAGCCGCCGAGGGACCCCAGAAGACAGGATTCGGGGACACTCTGTGCAAAACGAGCTGCACAGTGGAGGTAAGTATAACATGTTTGTTATTTAAAAAAAAATAATCTGCCTTTAATGTTCCTTTAAGGTTAAAAAACACAAGGGTTTACAACCTCTTTAACCACTTAAGGACCGCTGCACGCAGATTTACGTCGACAGAATTGCACGGACAGGCAAATGGGCATACAGGTACGTCCCCTTTAATTTGCCGCTGTGTGGTCACGCGCGTGTTCTTCCTAGTGACATGTCACTGATCGAATGCTCCCTCTAATTGGGAGCAGCGATCAGTGACTCATAGCCACACCCCCTAACAGTTAGAATCACTCCCTAGGACACACTACAGGTTAACCCCTGCAGCGCCCCCTACATGTTAACCCCTTCACTGCCAGTGTCATTTTTACAGTAATCATTGCATTTTTATAGCACTGATCGCTGTAAAAATTACAATGGTCCCAAAATGGTGTCAAAAGTGTCCACCATAATTTCGCAGTCATGATAAAAATCGCTTATCGCCACCATTACTAGTAAAAAAAAAATATTAATAAAAATGCCATAAAACTATCCCCTATTTTGTAGACGCTATTAGCCAGATTCATAAACACTTACGACGGCGTATCAGTAGATACGCCGTCGTAAGTCCGAATGCGGCACCGTCGTATCTATAAGCGTATTCTCAAACTGAGATACGCTTCTCTGTTGCTAAGATACAACCGGCGTAAGTCTCCTACGCTGTCGTATCTTAGCTGCATATTTACGCTGGCCGCTAGGGGCGTGTACGTTGATTTACGCCTAGAATATGTAAATGAGCAAGATACGCCTATTAACGAACGTACTTGCACCTGATACGCTGTTTACGTAAGGTGTTTTTCCGGCATAAAGATAAACCACCAAAAAGATGGCGCAGCCCATGCAAGGTATGAACGTCGTTTGTGTAAGCGTACGTGAATGGGGCTGGGCGTAGGTTACGTTCACGTAGAAAGCAGTGAGTATTTGTGACGTGATTCTGAGAATGCGCGCACATGCGCCGTACCAATGGCCCTCATTTACATGGGGTCACGATTCATTACCATACAACACGCCCCCTACCTGCCTATTTTGAATTAGGCGGGGTTACGCAGGGCCATTTGCGCTATGCTGACGTAACTTAGGAGGCAAGTGCTTTGTGAATACAGTACTTGCCTCACTATGTTACGTCAGCGTAGTGCAAATGGGATGCGCTACGCCGGCATAAAGATACGCGCCTCTACGTGAATCTGGCCATATAACTTTTGTGCAAACCAATCAATAAATGTTTATTGCGATTATTTTTTATTTTTTTAACAAAAATATGTAGAAGAATGTATGGGGACCGTAGCGGGGGTTTCGATCTAAGGTGAGTTTATCATAATGAGCTAGTATGCAATACATATCAGCTCATTATGCCTTTGTCTTTTTTTTGGGGGGGGGGGGGGTTTACAACCACTTTAATGGGGTCACAGAAAACAATAAAACCTAACATGGGTTTTAATCCCTCTCCACACTATACAAAACAAAAAAAAAAACGTTGGCCTTTAGTTATACTTTGCGGCTAGTTTACCTGCGTGCGTGTCAGGAACGTGTGCAAAATCATGTGTTTTCTTGACATGCACAGAGATGTGCTCCCCTTTAGCAAATGTGTGGCAGTGCCTTTAATTGTAAGGCCTTGTTTAGACTGAAGCCTCTCATACACACGATCGGATTTTCCAATTACAAATGTGTGATGAAAGGGTTTTGCTGGAAAATCCGACCGTTTGTACACTCCATCGGACAATTGTTGTCGGATTTTCCGAGAACAAATGTTGGATAGCATGCTTTCAATTTACCGACAACAAATGCGTGCCGTTGGATTATCCGATCGTGTGTACACAAGTCGGTCGGAAAAAAGGGTGGCGCTAAAGAGCTGAAAAACCACGTAGTTTTGTATTTGTTGGCTGACAACGTTTTGCTGTCTCTATGCAGAACAAGTTCACGGCCAATGCCCTTCGGACAAAATTCCACGGCTTTGTCCGACGGAAATCCGATTGTGTATATGGGGCTTAAGAGTTGGTGTGCATTAAAAACATGCATTTGAGCCGCATTCTTAGTGCCTCTCCTAAGAGGGGTTTGGGGGTTTTTCCTCCATCTTACTTACCTAGGTGGATGCTACATCTGTCCCCCGGCGCCTCTACACTGAGAACCGAGCGATCCAACACCAGCCGATGGCTCAGTTCTCACAGCCCCCCCAAGCAGAGAGCTGCTGACTGTCAATTAGCATCTCACTGCTCTGCTCCTTCTCGCTGACTGGAACGCTGAGCTGTGGGGGGAGCGACGGTCTCAGCCACTTACTGAGAGGCTGAGACAGGCATCAGTCCAGGCACCTGGCGAATCCAGACTATATTGTCGGTGATGACGCGGTGCCGCCCTGGACTGATCTGTGTAATGTCAGTGCATACCTCCCAACTGTCCCTGATTTCGAGGGACTGTCCCTGATTTGGAGCAATGTCCCTCTGTCCCTCATTCCTCCTCATTTGTCCCTCATTTTGCTCTGATCTATATAGTTGTATATAACATGCACTTTTTATCTATCAAAAATTGTTTTCCAGTGCTAAACCTTCCATCTGATTTCTAAGTTGCTGCATTTGTAAATTCCAAAAGCCAATATAAAGGGCCAGATTCACGTAGATCTGCGGCGGCGTAACGTATCGCATTTACATTACACCGCCGCAAGTTTTACGGGCAAGTGCTTGATTGACAAAGCACTTGCCTGTAAAGTTGCAGCGGCGTAGCATAAATTCCCCGGCGCAAGCCCGCCTAATTCAAATGATCCGGGTAGGTGACGTGGATCATTTAAATTAGGCGCGTTCCCGCGCCAAAGGTACTGCGCATGCGCTGTCCCTGAAATTTCCCGACGTGCATTGTGCTAAATGACGTCGCAAGGACGTCATTGGTTTCGACCTGAACGTAATTGACGTCCAGCCCTATTCACGGACGAGTTACGCAAACGACGTTAAATTTCGACGTGGGAACGACGGCCATACTTTACATAGGATACACCACCTAGGGGGGAATGTTTATTTTTACGCCGCGTATCTCTTACGGAAATCTTTACTGCGACGGGCAAGCGTACGTTTGTGAATCGGCGTAACTACTCATTAACATATTCTACGCCGACCTCAATGGACGCGCCACCTAGCGGCCAACGTAAATATTGCACCCTAAGATACGACGGCGCAGGCCGTCGTATCTTAGGCATGTTTAAAGGGGTGGTTCCCCCTTAAAAACGACTTTTTCTTATTCCACTGCCCCCCCAAATTCCATCACGATTAAGGCTCTTATTATTTTTTTCATGCTGTACATACCTTAGTACAGCATATTCACCCGTGCATCCGGGTTGCGAGTCCCGCGGGAGTGGGCGTTCCTCACATGCTGGTGATTGACGTTTTGCCCAAAAACGAGCTCCCCCCGTCGCGTAAGCCGCGTCACGGTTGGCGAAAGGAGCCGAACGGCGAGTCGGCGCTATACTGCGCTTGCGCATCGCCGTTCGGCTCCTTTCGCCAATCGTGACGCGGCTTATGCGACGGGGGGGGAGCTCGTTTTTGGGCAAAACGTCAATCACCAGCATGTGAGGAACGCCCACTCCCGCGGGACTCGCAACCCGGATGCACGGGTGAATATGCTGTACTAAGGTATGTACAGCATGAAAAAAATAATAAGAGCCTTAATCGTGATGGAATGTGGGGGGGGCAGTGGAATAAGAAAAAGTCATTTTTAAGGGGGAACCACCGCTTTAAGTGTATCTCAGTTTGAGAATACATTTAGACATACGACGGGCTTAGATTCGGAGTTACGTCGGCGTATCTACTGATACGCCGGCGTAACTTGTGAATCTGGCCCAAAGAAATAGTAGTGGTAAAAAAAAGCACTTGTGGGTTTAACCAATCTTATTTTTTTGTACAATTCTCCTTTAAGGGGGCGTTGCAAGGGGTGTGTCCTATGCCTACATACTTTTGCTGATAGGTGTCCCTCATTCCCATCTCAGAAAGTTGGGAGGTATGTCAGTGGAGAGCGGACTTCTGTCTACTCTTTGCTGAAAACGGCTCACAGGAGTGCAAAACGAATTGCACTCCTGTGACCCATAAGAGTAGCCCAGGCAAATAAGCTCAGGCTGAAATGACAGAGAATAGGGTTGTTTACATGCCACGTATACAACGCAACTATCCTACATATGGCGATCAACAAGCCCACGACCCATTGAAGCGAATGGGGAAGTGCCGCAAATGTCCCACAACGTGAACAACGTGACAAATGGAAAAAGAAAATATGGACAGCCGCACTCCAAAAAACCTTGATGGTTGTCTTTATTTAAAAAAGGAAAAATGCACTACAAGTCACAGCATACAACACAGGAGTAATACAGCTGACGCAAATAAAGTCCACACACCGTGCACCCTTCACCAGTAGTGAATGAAATAGCTTACCTCCCTACTCTTATACAGACCCGGATGAATCACTATGCCAGTTGGCTGTTAAATGGATATCTGCTTGTCTGATCTCGATCGTGATATATACATGAAAGAACAATGATAAACGTGTGGTAGCTATATCTTCTTGCAGGCAAAGAGGAAACAGAAATGCTCAAAATGAGAGGTGGTTAGCTGTCCACTTACACAACTTACAAGAGTGTGTAGGGAGCATGTGCATATCTCCACGAGCGCCGAACTCGTATCCTTTTCTACTTCCAGCTGCCAGTTTCTCCCCTTGGTGTCAATCGAGCCGTCCGCTCATGGCGGGATATGAAAGGCAGAAGTGGAAGAAGAGAGGGGGGCACATCGCGTAGGGCATGCAGCAAAATGAATTTATTAAAACGAAAAATGATCGGTAAAAAACTCACATGGGGCAGTCTCAAGGCGGTCACGTAGCCACGAACACCGCGCTCGTCCACCGTCCGTCAGGTGCTGCTCCTAGTGTGTACTCTGTGTTCCCGACGCGTATTCGTCACATCACGTGACTTCATCAGGGGTTTTTTACCGATCATTTTTCGTTTTAATAAATTCATTTTGCTGCATGCCCTACGCGATGTGCCCCCCTCTCTTCTTCCACTTCTGCCTTTCATATCCCGCCATGAGCGGACGGCTCGATTGACACCAAGGGGAGAAACTGGCAGCTGGAAGTAGAAAAGGATACGAGTTCGGCGCTCGTGGAGATATGCACATGCTCCCTACACACTCTTGTAAGTTGTGTAAGTGGACAGCTAACCACCTCTCATTTTGAGCATTTCTGTTTCCTCTTTGCCTGCAAGAAGATATAGCTACCACACGTTTATCATTGTTCTTTCATGTATATATCACGATCGAGATCAGACAAGCAGATATCCATTTAACAGCCAACTGGCATAGTGATTCATCCGGGTCTGTATAAGAGTAGGGAGGTAAGCTATTTCATTCACTACTGGTGAAGGGTGCACGGTGTGTGGACTTTATTTGATCACACACCTTTACTCACCTGAGCTTGGTATTTCCAACACTTAAACACCTGTATATATTTGTCACTTTATATTTGCCTGCATGTTGGATCACACTCCATGATTGTTTACAAGATTTTATACTTTTTTAGTCCCACTCTATTTATTTATCTTTTGCCTACTTCCCTCATCCATCCCAGGAGTCCTTTTATGATACTTTTGTCTACTTATTATTGATATTTGGAGACCTTCATGTGTGTTTTCTTTTTACACAGTTTGGGTTAGACTACACCCAGCTCATTTCCAATTGTAGGTCACTTTCATTGTGTTATACACACCCCACCACCTCACTGGTCCACCATTTCTGTCCACTCACCCCTCCCTTACCTCCCCCATTCCAGGTTTCCACAGCGCAGACACTCCCACAATTTTCACAGTAACATTTCTTGTCTTGAGAGGACAACTTCTTTGGTGTTTGCTGCAGTATTTCACGCCCACTTACCCCACTCCCCCCCTTTCCGGCCCACTCCCCCTCACCCATATCCTATACAGCGCAGGAGTTTCACCCAGTACAATACAGCTGACGCGTTTCGCACTATAAATTAGTGCTTAACCACTTCCATACCAGGCACTTATGCACCTTCCCGCCCAAGCCAATTTTCAGCTTTCAGCACTGTCGCACTTTGAATGGCAATTACGCGGTCGTGCGACGTGGCTCCCAAACAAAATTGGCGTCCCCACAAATAGAGCTTTCTTTTGGTGGTATTTGATCACCTCTGCGATTTTTTTTTTTTGCGCAACTAAAAAAAGTCTGAAAATTTTGAAAATAAATTACGTTTTTATTTTTTTCTGTTAATTTTTTTGTAAATAAGTAAGTTTTCTCTTTCAATTACGGGCACTGAGACGGCGGCACTGATGGGCACCGATGAGGTAGTACTGACGGGCACAGATGAGGTGGCACTGATTGGCGGCGCTGGTATGCGGCACTGATGGGCACACATAGGCAGCACTGATGGGCACACATAGGCGGCACTGATGGGCACACATAGGCGGCACTGATGGGCACTCATGGGCGGCACTGATGGGCACTCATGGGCGGCACTGATGGGCACTCATGGGCGGCACTGGGCACTCATAGGCTGCACAGATGGGCACTCATGGGCGGCACTTATGGGTGGCACTGATGGATACTTATGGGTGGCACAGATGGGCACTGATAGGTGGGCACTGGGCATGGATGGGCACTGTGGAGTGGCACTGATGGACACTGTGGGGTGGCACTGATGGAAAATGGGGTGGCACTGATGGACACTGTGGGGCAGCACTGATCTACCCATGTTGCCAGTCAGTGCCCATTTGTGGGCACTGATTGGCATCTTTTTTTTAAAAAAAAGCTTTTATTTTTATATTTTCAAGACTTTTTTTTTTTTTTTTCAAGACTTTTTTTTTTATTTGCCCTTCCCTGGTGGTCCAGTGTGGCGATCCGAGGGGGGGCTGCGCTTATAAACAATCAGCGCGAACCCCCCCTGTCAGGAGAGCCACCGATCGGCTCTCCTCTACTCGCGTCTGTCAGACGCGAGTGGGGAAGAGCCATCAACGGCTCTTCCTGTTTACATCGTGATCAGCCGTGATTCGACACGGCTGATCACGTGGTAAAGAGTCTCCGCCGGAGGCTCTTTACCGAGATCGGAGATGCAGGGTGCCAGACTGACACCCCGCATCACCGATCGCCCGCGCGCGGCATGAAATACTGCAGGACGTCCAGTCAGGATTTCAAAACCACTTCCCAGATGTAAATCGGCCATAGGCCGGGCGGGAAGTGGTTAATCATAGCCACAACCACGTGAACAACGTGGTTGTGGCTCATTTGTTTGGCAAACATGGCAGTAAGGCATGGTGGGTTTAGATGCATGCCCTAATGGCACCCCATGCATCTGCTGGTGGTAATGCATGCCAAACCGCACGGTATTGAAGCACAAATGGTTCTTTGTGGTGGGATTTTGAAAACATGTCAGGGATTTATAGCGCCAACAGTTTGCGCAGCGCATTACATCAGGGAAGACAGAACAGTCACAATACAAATCAATACAGGAGGGATCAGATGGGCTTCCCTACATGTGATGTACGGGAAAGAATATATAGATATATGTCAGCGCGATATTCACCAATTTTCCGGGAACGAATGTAAAATGTGTGGAAACGTTCTGGGAACTGAAGGGTCATGTGAGCCTGTGTTTCGTCACATATGGCTACCCATCACATTTGGCTACCAGCTGGAGTGCGCATGCGCGACGCCCCCGGTTCCAACACTTTTACAAATGTGATGGGTAGCCGAATGTGACAAAGAATATAGCTAGCTGAAAGGAATTTGTAAACATTTTAGTAATTGCTTTTCGATGAGAATTTAGCATTTGTAAAAGTGTTGGAATGCATTTCGCGGCGTCGCATATACGCACTACAGCGGGTAGCCAAATGTATAGGGTCGCCATATGTGACGAAACACCTGACCTAATAATCGCCTGTGCTCAGTGCCAGTAATAGTTCCATTTTCTTGAACAGAAATGATGAGAATACAAAGTGAAGCATGCACCATGGCGCAGACACAGGGTGTAGCGGGGTACTTTGGTTTTCTCTCAGCAGTTGTGTATGGGGTGACCTCCACGTTCCCTCTAGTACTGGAGGGCACAGTGACAGCTCAGGGAATGACTGATCCAGCAGCGTACTCTTCAGGACGGACAGAGTTAAAGGGGCGGCGCCGGGCATGCCGGGTAAGCGGAAGTGGCCGCCCGGTCTTCCTGTCAGCGGCTGAAGGAGAGAGAGCGGTCATGAGGGTGATCAGCGGTGCCCGGGTCCTCTCTGTAAGATATGGGGAGTGTGGGGGTGGTGTGCCCGGGCAGCGGGGGGGTTCTGTATAGCGGGACAATGTCCGGGAGAATGTCCGTGCGGCCTGTACTTCCCCGGGTTCCCCCCCTGTGTCCCCGCACGGTGACCTCTCTACCTGGGGAGGCAGAGGAGGTGACAGGACTCAGGGACGGGGATGTCGGCGGTGACAGGCCGGGCTGTGTGAGGAGTAGATGGGTGGGAAGACATGGAGGAGGGTGAAGGTCACCCCTCTGCTTTGTACATGAGGGGCACACTGGATCCTCCATTCCTTGTATATGATGAGGAGGATCTTGTGAGGTAACGTTGTATTACTCAGATTTTAACCACTTCATTACTGGACACTTTTCACCCCCTTCTGCCCGATTTTCAGATTTCAGGGCTGTCACACGTTGAATAGCAGAACTTTATCTTGGTGGTATTTTAATTTTTTGCTAAATAAACAAAAAAATACAAATCTTAAAAAAAAAAAGTTTTTCTTAGTTTCCATTATAACATTTTGCAAATAAGTAATTTTTCTTCTTTGCTGATGTGCTCTGATGATCAGTGTACACAATGCACTGCGCCTTGTCGGCTCTCCTCATACAGAGACAGCGTGTGAGGAAAGGAGTGCCGAAAACTGACAAGTCTGTTTACATATGACCACCTGTGATTGGACGCAGCTGATCACGTGGTAAAGGGCTGCTGTGATTGGCCCTTTACCCAGATCTGTGATCACAGAGCGTTCCCCAGGGGGCACATAGGAGGATGTCTAGAACTTCGAGGCCCGAGCTGCACCCGTCCTTCGGCTATACTGCAGGTGGGAACTAGTTAAAGGGGATTTCCAGCCATTTTTTAAGTTTATTAAAAGTCAGCAGCTACAAAAAGTGTAGCTGCCGGCTTTTAATAAACTGACACTTACCTGCTCCACGTTCCAGCGACGCGCCGGCCGGGGCTCCGCTTATCACCACCCCTCCCCGGCCGGCGTCTTCATTGTCACTGTGGGCACCCGGCCGTGACAGCTTTCGGCTTCACAGCCGGGCACCCACTGCGCATGCGCGCGCTGCGCTATTTGATTGGACAGGCGATCGCCTAGGACCTGTCGTGTCCTAGGCGATCGCCTACAGGGAGGGGCTGCCAAAAGGCGATATGACGTATCGCCTTTGCAGCCCCTCGGTGGAAGGCGGAAGTGGGACAGGAAGTCCCCTTCTGAAGCCCCCACTCCAAAAAAAATTACATGCCAAATGTGGCATGTAAGGGGGCGATTTTGAGGGTGGAACTCCTCTTTAAACTTGTACCTGCAGGTAATCTTATAATACAGCGCTTACCTGTAGGTACTGCGAAGATCTTCTAAACGTGTGCCACTTGGGAGATAATCACATTTGGCTCCATCTCATGATGCCACCATGCATGCGCAGTGTGCCCTGCATTCTGTGTCCTGAGTGCCGGGCTGCGATTGTGCACGAGTGACATCATTGTGGCCAGAGGGGGAGAGCGGAGAGAGAGCGAAGAGCGCAAACCCAAAAGGAAGAACAGTTGAAGATGGAATGCCTGGAGCTGTGACAGCTCAGCGCTGGAGGGATCTACATGATATGCAAGTCTCTGTTAATATGCGGTACATTTTAGCACATTATGGCATAACGCTGCATTGGACCTATTTTTTATTCAGCGGGGGTTCACCCGAAATTTTTTTTTTAACATTAGCTTGAGGCTTATTATGGGAAGCAGAATCGGGTGTTTTTTTTTTTAAATCAATGCAGTACATACCTTTTTAGAGATAGATGTTCTCTGCGGCTTCCGGGTATGATCTTCGGGACTGGGCGTTCCTATTTGATTGACAGGCTTCCGACCGTCGCGTCGCCGAAAGAAGCCGAGCGTCGGTGCGGCTCTATACGGCGCCTGCGCACCGACGTTCGGCTACTTTCAGCAACTTGTGACGCGCTGTATGCGACGGTCGGAAGGCTTTCAATCAAATGGGAATGCCCAGTCCCGCAGTCCATACCCGGAAGCCGCGGAGAACATCTATCTCTAAAACGGTATGTACTGCATTGATTTAAAAAAAAACACCCGATTGTCCTTTCCACAATTGGCCTCAATCTAATGTTAAAAATTATTTTTTTGGGTGAACCCCCACTTTAATGTTGGCGGAATTTACTATCACTTTAATAAAAACAAGGCTTGTTAACCACTTGCCGACCGCGCTATAGCAAAAATACTGCTACAGCGCGGTCGAGTTACTGTGACAGGACGTCCCTGGGACGTCCTCGTGCACTTCCGCGTTTGCGCGTTCCCTGGGGCGCGCTCGCGGAAGTGTCTGTGCTCTAGACCCGGCGCATCACGGATCACGGTAAATTGCCGCGAATCGCGGCTGTTTACCACGTGATCGCTCCGTCAAATGACGGAGTGATCACTTGTAAACAAACCGGCGTCATTTGATGACGCCGGTTCCTCCCTCCCTCTCCTCTCTGTACCGTTCGGTACAGTGCGAGAGGAGAGGAGGGGGGGGAGCGCGGGGTGTCAGCAGTGCTGTGGCTGGATCTGTGACAACTGCAGTCACAGATCCAGCCATCCCTCCCAGCTCAGCTATCCCTGCGCAATACTCTGCCATACCCCATACTCTGCCATACCCCATACTCTGCAATACCCCATACTCTGCCATACCCCATACTCTGCCATACCCCATACTCTGCAATACCCCATACTCTGCAATACCCCATACTCTGCAATACCCCATACTCTGCAATACCCCGTTACTCTGCCATACCCCGTTACTCTGCCATACCCCGTTACTCTGCCATACCCCGTTACTCTGCCATACCCCGTTACTCTGCCATACCCCGTTACTCTGCCATACCCCGTTACTCTGCCATACCCCGTTACTCTGCCATACCCCGTTACTCTGCCATACCCCGTTACTCTGCCATACCCCGTTACTCTGCCATACCCCGATACTCTGCCATACCCCGATACTCTGCCATACCCCGATACTCTGCCATACCCCGATACTCTGCCATACCCCGATACTCTGCCATACCCCGATACTCTGCCATACCCCGATACTCTGCCATACCCCGATACTCTGCCATACCCCGATACTCTGCCATACCCCGATACTCTGCCATACCCCGATACTCTGCCATACCCCGATACTCTGCCATACCCCGATACTCTGCCATACCCCGATACTCTGCCATACCCCGATACTCTGCCATACCCCGATACTCTGCCATACCCCGATACTCTGCCATACCCCGATACTCTGCCATACCCCAAGCGATACTCTGCAATACCCCAAGCGATATTCTGCAATACCCCCAATACTCTGCAATACCCCCAATACTCTGCAATACCCCCAATACTCTGCAATACCCCCAATACTCTGCAATACCCCCAATACTCTGCAATACCCCCAATACTCTGCAATACCCCCAATACTCTGCAATACCCCCAATACTCTGCAATACCCCCAATACTCTGCAATACCCCCAATACTCTGCAATACCCCCAATACTCTGCAATACCCCCAATACTCTGCAATACCCCCAATACTCTGCAATACCCCCAATACTCTGCAATACCCCCAATACTCCGCATATATAATGTTTTGGGGTTCTATGTAGTTTTCTAGCAAATAAATTGTGATTTTTCCATGTAGGAGAGAAATGTCAGAATTGGCCTGGGTGCTCCAGAACGCCTGATGGCGCTCCCTGCATGTTGGGCCTCTGTATGTGGCCACGCCGTGTAAAAGTTGCACACATGGGGTATCGCCATACTCGGGAGGAATAGCAGAATGTGTTTTGGGGTGTCATTCGTGGTATGCATATGCTGTGTGTGAGAAATAACCTGCGAATATGACAGAAACAAGTTTTTGTTTTTGTTTTACAGAATTTTCGGTCGTTTTTCTTTTATAGCGCAAAAAATAAAAGACCCAGAGGTGATCTAATACCACCAAAAGAAAGCTCTATTTGTGTGAAAAAAAGGACAAAAATTTCAAATGGGTACAATGTTGTATGACGGAGTAATTGTCATTCAAATTGTGAGAGCACCGAAAGCTGAAAATTGGTCTGGTCAGGAAGGGGGTTTAAGTGCCCAGTGGTCAAGAGGTTAATGGAACACAGATTCACCTCCCTGGGATGTCCGGTCCAGACAAGCTCAGGGCTGCAGTGATGAGTACATGGCTTGTAGAGCTGAAGAGCATGAAATCATTTACAGATCCCGGGAAACCCATATTCATGATCTGGACTCCTGATTAGAAGCAGTGACTGATAGCTTAGCCAGTGTGCTGGAAGTCCATGCTCGATGGCACAACCTCAAGCCTCCATGGACACATACAGTATGTGCAGTAGATGGGTATTATATATAATACCTACATACTCATTCACACTGGGCATACTATACCCCACACCCATGCAGGGACATGGTTACCACACAAGTATGTACAGGAAGTCCCATTGATGTCGTTTGGAACACAGGGGCTGCACAGACACAACTGCTGTGTCCCAATATGACATCCAAACGATTGTGTATCCCCAAACTCTCGCTGTCTATGTTTGGGGGCACGTACCCGCACAGCAGCTGTGTCCTTATTGACATCAGTTAGGACTGCTTGCAGAGGAATTCATGAAGCACCTGTGCATCCACGTGTGGGTGAACATGGTCCAGCATGGGCATACAGTACAGCCAGCGTGAATGAGGACTAAAAGTTGGTTCTCGTGTGGCAGGAACTGACGCTCCTCTAAAAAGTGCTCCAAGCCTGGATTGATTTTCAAAGGTGTTTGACAGGCAGTGAGGAGGTGATATGTTGTCTCCTCGCTACCCAATTTAACCCTATAATTTCCATGCTAGCGTGCTGCAATCACATGCATTGCACACAATAGTGGCAAGGCCGACAGAAGACATCAATTTGGGGGGCAGCACCATCTGCTCAAAGCAACGTGCAGTTTTAGTTTTGCCACAGCTATATGTTAGGTTTAAGTGGGCAGTAAAACTTGCAGCTTAACCTTCTGGTTTTACTGCAAGTGTATTCTAGCAAGAATCTGTTTGTGTCCAGGGGCAGACATCTGTCCCCAACCACTGGATGTACGATTAATCGCAGACAGCTGCAGCTCATCTCAACCTGTCATTGCTTTGTATGGGCTGAGCTGTTTAAAGCCACCTGTCAGCCCAACTACACAATACTGCTGTATGCCCCTAATGCCCTGTGTGATCACATCTAAAGATCATTATAGGAGGCATGCCACTGACTCTGCCACGTAATGTTGGCCCAGAACTATGCAGGTACTATCAGGTGAGAGGTCGCTCTGTCACAGCTGAAGGAA
The DNA here is from genome assembly GCF_905171775.1 of Rana temporaria. Taxonomy (NCBI): domain Eukaryota; kingdom Metazoa; phylum Chordata; class Amphibia; order Anura; family Ranidae; genus Rana; species Rana temporaria. Next base: position 56,031,319 of record NC_053494.1, on the reverse strand, counting down.
GCCCCAGCAATCTCTGAAAGAACCTCTGTTGAAAATTTCTGTCTTAGTGCCTGGAAGGTGACAGTCTGATAGTAGTACAGAAACGACTTTTTGAAATTGGTGCTGCGCCGCAAAGGTGGCGTTGCACCGATTAAGACAAAGCCATTCATGGCAAATGCCGCCAATTTGACATGTCAAATCGCATTTCAGAACGCTCCAGCGTGAAACAAGGCCTAAACTGCTAAAATTTGCCTGCAATTGAAGACTTGCCTGGGTATAAGAAGATGTCTGCTGCCGCCTTCATGTTCTGTCAGATTAGGAAACCTATTGGAACGCATAGTGGCCATTTTGGTACACATAGCGCATGCACAATAAGAATTTCTTTACGCAACGTCCCTTCCATTGCATTTTCTGATGGGTAGTGGTATTTTGATAGAACACTGGCCTAAGGAGTCCCAGTTATGTTTTTATTTACATTTTGGATTGGAGACTGTAGCTCTTTAACCACTTCCCACCTGGCCTATAGCAAAATGACGGCCGGGCGGTGGTAGTTATCCGCCTGGACCACCAGGTATGCCCACCTAGACCACCAGGGAAATGCCAATCTGTGACCAGGCAGCTGCCAATCAGTGCCCATCCACAATTCCTGCCAGTGCCACCAGGGATGCCTATTGGTGCCATCTATCAGTGCTGTATATCAGTGCCACCCATAAGTACCCATCATTGCAGCCTTTCAGTGCCGCCTATCATCAGTGCCGCCTTATCAGTGAAGGAGAAAACATACTTATTTCCAAATTCTACAACATTTTATAACCGTAACAAAAGAAACGTATGTTTTTTCTAAATTTTCTGTTTCTTTTTTTTATTTTTTATTATTATTTGTTTAGCAAAAAATAAAAACCGCAGGGGTGATCAAATACCACCAAAAGAAAGCTCTGTTTGTGAGAACGAAATTATAAAAATTCTGTTTGGGTACAGTGTATCATGATCGTGCAATTGTCATTTAAACAGCGCAGAAAAAATTGGCTTGGGCAGGAAGGGGGTGTAAGTGCCTGGTATTGAGGTGGTTAAGCATCATAGAAATTATTTATTTAATGTTTGGTTAATGTTATGTTTTATTACAGAGGAGGCTGTACTCTGCAAAAGCAGCCACAAAGCCTGAAGCTGCTGGCAAGGCTCACCTTCCTCCCGACGAGCTTGAGGTAAGTTGTTGTGCACACCCGTTTTGTTACTGGTGTTCTGGGTGTATGTCTGCATGATATATGTTATATTGGTGTGTGTGTGTGTGTGTGTGTTTTTTTTTTATTATTCTTTGTCTGGGAACAATTTATGTCCTCTTGCCGATTTTGTGTATCTTATCTCCTGCTTCTAGCTCTTGATACATGCTTGTACGTTATTTTACAGATTACCAAGTTGCCAAATGGGCTGGTTGTCGCCTCTCTAGAAAACTACTCCCCATCTTCAAGGATCGGAGTGTTTATAAAGGCAGGAAGCAGATATGAATCCGCCAACAATTTGGGTGTTAATCATGTTTTACGACTTGCTTCTAACTTGGTAAGTCTCATTCTTAAAGAGGATCTTCACCCTAGAAATAAAAAAATAAAAATAAGACGGCAGCTACAAATATTGTAGCTGTTAAGAACAGCAGTGCACAATCTGAGTGTAATGTATTAACAGATTTATTGTGGTGAAAAGACAAATGGCAACTCACATTGTGACAGTTAAAATTAAGCTCATCATATAGTAAGGGCTTCCGATGGAGAGTCTCAAACCAAGATAGGAGTACTGGGTGGATGGATACACTTGCAGGACCAAGAAAACATAAAAGCGGTTCACCAAACTAAGTTCCACAATAATAGTACTTAGAAATGCTTGTATATTAGTAACTCACATGGGAAGAAGAAATGGCACTTTTTTGTTTGTAATCCATGAGTGTTTCGCTCATGCATCTGTGATGGGGAGTCTCTTCCTTCAACTTGCAGCATGGAAAGTCCGGACATCAGTCTGGATGACTGTTTAGATGAGGAAATACTGTAGCTGCTGACTTTTTATTAAAAGGATACTTGCCAGTCAAGGGACCCAGCGCTGTCCTCACCTGGGCCAGTTCTTCCTCAGCCATCAGGTCTGCGGTGCCTGCATGTTTACTGCAGGAATTTGTCTGGCTTCCCACTGCACATGTACACCTTGTGCTTTGCGAATGTTCCTGCAGCCTTCTGGGACCTTTGACGTGTCCCAAAAGGCTGCGGACAAAGAGCAGGGGAGGGATGGTGGTGACAGAACGTCTACTCAGATTCCCTAGGTAATCCAAATAGAAGTGGTAATGGTACTTATTAAAACCAGGTGCCCACTCCCCAAAAAAAAATATAATATCCAAATGTGATGGAGGATGACCTAAAGCGGAACAGTTCCGCTGTATTTTACCATGTGTCTGAGGACTGTAATGGATTATCACATAAAATACATGAATATACAGTGACTGGTACCAATTGTAGCACCTGCAGAAAACGTTTGCAATTTAAATTCACTGCTGTCTTTTGCCACTTCTTGGCAGTCTACAATACAAATACTGTATAATTGCAAAACAAGCCATATTCAATGTGTGTCACTTTTATTAGGTGCACCTTGCTAGTACCAGGTTGGACCCCCTTTTGCCTTGAGTGTTGCCCTTATTCTTCGTGGCATAGATTCAACAAGGTGTTTCAAAATATTCTTCAGATTTTGGTCAATATGACAGGATAGGATCACGCAGTTGCTGCTGTTTTTTCGGCTGCACATGCATGATGTGAATCCCCCATTAAACCACGTCCCAAAGGTACTCTATTGGATTGAGATCTGGTGACTGTGGATGCCATTGGAGTACAGTGACCTCATTGTCATAGAAGAATGAAAGTCACCGCTCCAGGTGGGTCTACTATACGGTCACACACTGATACAGGATTCCAAGGGTGCTGGCGGTGCACTAGGCGAGCATAAAAGATAGATGAAGGATGGATGGCCGCACTCCAAAAACCGTACAGGTTGTCTTTTATTAAATGAACAGCGGATACATCACCAGATCACAACAACAAGAACAGGGGAACAGCCGACGTTTCGCACAAAATCAGTGCTTATTCATGGCCATGAATAAGCACTGATTTTGTGCGAAACGTCGGCTGTTCCCCTGTTCTTGTTGTGATCTGGTGATGTATCCGCTGTTCATTTAATAAAAGACAACCTGTACGGTTTTTGGAGTGCGGCCATCCATCCTTCATCTATCTTTTATGCTGACCTCATTGTCATGTTCAAGAAACCAGTGGTGAGATGATTTGAGCTTTGTGACATGGTGCATTACCCTTCTGGAAGTAAAATCAGAAGATGGGTACCCTGTAGTCCTAAAGGGATGGACATGGTTGGCAACCGTAGTCGGGTAGACTGTGGCGTTTAAACAATGCTCAATTAGTACAAAGGGGCCCAAAGTGTGCCAAGAAAATATCCCCTGCACCATTACACCACCAGTCTAAACCTTTGATACAAGGCAGGATGGGTCCATGCTTTCATATTTATGCCAAATTCTGAGCCTATCATCTGAATGTCATAGCTGAAATCGAGACTCATCAGACCAGGCAATGTTTTTCCAATCTTAGTTGACAGGAGTGGCCCACGGTGTGGTGTGGTCTTCTGCTGCTGTAGCCCACCTGCTTCAAGGTTTGATTTTTGTTAGTTGAGATTGTATTCTGCATACCTTGGTTGTAATGAGTGGTCACTTGAGTTACTGTTGCCTTTCTATCATCTTGAACCAGTCCACCCATTCTCCTCTGACATCAACAAGGCATTTTCGGGCACACAACTTCCGCTCCACTGGGTATTTTCTGTTTTTTTGGACCATTCTCTGTAAACTCTAGACATGGTTGTGCGTGAGAATTTGAAATACTCAGACCAGCACAAACAACCATGCCACATTCCAAGTCACTTAAATCCCCTTTTTCCCATTTTGATGCTCGTCTAGATACCTACATGCATTGAGTTTGCCATGTGATTGGCTGATTAGCAATTTGTGTTACCAAGTAATTGAACACGTGTACCTAAAAAAAAAAAGTGGCCAGCGAGTTTATTTGTTCTTTGCTGTTGAGGCAAATAAACTGGATTAATATGTTCTTCAGTTCTGACAGTTTATGGGCAAGCACTAAAATGGTTTATTTGTAATGGGAAATCTCAGATGTGTATTTGCCACAGAAGAGTATTGATACCAGTGGCATAGTTTTTTTACAAAATTTAGGCATATGTATTTTACCAAAACCTTTTTTTACCTTTTTTCTAGACAACTAAGGGAGCGTCCGCTTTTAAAATTACCCGTGGTCTTGAAGCTGCTGGTGCTAGCTTAAGGTTTGTGTTTTAATACATTGCTAAAAAACTCTTTCAAAGAGGATGTAGTTCTTGTGGTGGGTGACTAAAATGTTGGTCGTGCCAGTTTTATAAAATACAGTGCACCCGGAAAGTATTTTACAGCGCTTCACTTTTTCCACATTTTGTTTTGTTACAGCCTTCTTCCAAATTGGATTAAATTCATTGTTTTCCTCAAACTTCTAAAACCAGGGCTCGACAAATCCCGGGTGCCAGGTCGCCATGGTGACTAGAAATAGAGTCCGGGCGACTTGGCTTGGAAGGGGGGCCATCTGGTGGTGAGCCGTTGGTATTACAAGTTATTACCATCAGATGTGTAAGCTGGCGCCATCTGGTGGTGGCCGTTGGTATTACAAGTTAAGCATTACAAGTTAAAGCGGTTCTCCACCCTAAAGTGGAGTCCCGCTGATCGGAACCCTCCCCCCCTTTCAGGGGGAGGGGGGTGCAGATACCTGTCTAAAGACAGGTATTTGCACCCACTTCCGGCCCGGCATTCACGGGCAAAAGACGGGCATTCCGTCACATCCCGTCGCCCCCCGTTGTGTGCTGGGAACACTCGGCTCCCAGCACACAGCGGGAGCCAATCGGCGGGCGCGACTTGCGCATGAGCCGTAGGGAACCGGGCAGTGAAGCCGCAGCGCTTCACTTCCTGGTTCCCTCACCGTGGATGGCGGGGGGAGCAGCAGAGAGACGAGCGATCGCTCGTCCTCTGCTGCGATCGGCGCTGGACTCCAGGACAGGTAAGTGTCCTAATATTAAAAGTCAGCAGCTGCAGTATTTGTAGCTGCTGGCTTTTAATATTATTTTCCCATGGCACATCCGCTTTAAACAGCAATTCTAATGTTATTTTTCACTATTTTCACTGCCATCTTCTTCCCTCTAATTAGAACCCCCAAACATTATATATATTTTTTATCCTAACACCCTAGAGAATAAAATGGCGATCGTTGCAATACTTTCTGTCATGCCGTATTTGCGCAGCGGTCTTACAAGCGCACTTTTTTGGGAAAAAATTACACTTTTTTAATTAAAAAATAAGACAACAGTAAAGTTATCCCCATTTTTTTTTTTTTATATTATGAAAGATAATGTTACGCCGAGTAAATTCATACCCAACATGTCACGCTTCAAAATTGCGTCCGCTCGTGGAATGCCGATAAACCCTTTAAAATCTTCATAGGCGACGTTTAAAAAAAAATCTACAGGTTGCATGTTTTGAGGTACAGAGGAGGTCTATGGCTAGAATTATTGCTCTCGCTCTACCAATCGCGGTGATACCTCACATGTGTGGTTTGAACACCGTTTACATATGCGGGCGCTGCTCACGTATGTGTTCGCTTCTGCGCGCAAGCTCGTCGGGACGGGGCGCGTTTTCTGGCTCCTAACTTTTTTAGCTGGCTCCTAGATTCCAAGCAAATTTGTCAACCCCTGTCTAAAACAATACCCCATAATGACAATGTGAGAAAAGTTTGTTTGAAATCTTTGCAAATTTATTAAAAATAAAATAAATGAAAAAATCCCATGTACATAAATATTCACAGCCTTTGCCATGACACTCAAAATTGAGCTCAGGTGCATCCTGTTTCCACAACTTGGTTTGGAGTCCACCTGTGGTAAATTCAGTTATATGGAAAGGCACACACCTGTCCTATATAAGTTCCCACAGTTAACAGTGCATGTCAGAGCACAAACCAAGCCATGAAGTCCAAGGAATTGTCTTTAGACCTTTGAGACAGGATTGTATAGAGACACAGATCTGGGGACTGATGCAGAAAAATGACTGCAGCATTTTTGATGGAGGCCAATGAGTACAGTGGCCTCCATCGTCTGCAAATGGAAGACGTTTGGAACCACCAGGAAAACTGAGCGATCGAGGGAGAAGAGCCTTAGTCAAGTAAGTGACCAAGAACCCGATGATCACTCTGGTAGAGCTCCAACCTTTCTCTGTGAAGAGAGGAGAAGCTTCCAGAAGAACAACCATCTCTGCAGCACTCCACCCATCAGTCCTGTATGGTAGAGTGGCCAGACGGAAGCCACTCTGAAGGACTCTGACCATGAAACCAGTTCTTGTATCATCAGACCAGAGAATTTTAACTCTTTGGCCAGAATAACAAGTGTCGTGACTGAAGGAAACCAGGCACCGCTCATCACCTGGCTAATAGCACCTCTACAGTGCAGCATGGTGTTTTTTAGCGGCAGGAACTGGGAGACTAGTCGGGAACGAGGGAAAGATGAATGCAGCAATGTACAGAGACATGCTAATTACCTGCTCTGGACATCACGCTGGGGCGAAAGTAAAACGGTGCAGCCAGAGCCCAGACTTGAACCTGGTTCAACATCTCTGGATAGATCTGAAAATGGCTGTGCACCGGCACTCCCCATCCGATGGAACTTGAGAGATCCTGCAAAGAAGAATGGGAGAAACTTTGCAAAAATAGGTGTGCCCAGCTTGTAGCATCATACTCAAAAAGACTTGAGTCTGTAATTGGTGCCAAAGGGGCTTCAATAAAGTATAGAGCAAAGGCTGTGAATACTTATGTAGGTGAGTGAGAGTATATCTATCTATATGTTGGCAAAGATTTCAAACAAACTTCTTTCACGTTATTATGGGGTATTGTTTGTGGAATTTTGAGGTAAAAAATGAATTGAATCCATTTTGGAATAAGACTGTAACATAACAATGTGTAAAAAGTGAAGCGCTGTGAATACCTTCCTGGATGCACTGTATAGCTGGTCTGGATCACACCCTCATTATTATATTCGTGTTTTGAGCTGCTAGCCACTAAATGTCTATTTATGCTCTGTGGGTTACAGGTTCGTGGAATGTGCTACAGGAATCCATTTTTTATATATAAAATATATATATATATTTTAAAAATGTGGTTTCCTTAAAGTTCTAGTAATGTTGCTCTTCTTGCAGTTAGTGTGGAAGATTAATCGGTATTTGTTTCTCTGCAGTGTGACCTCAACAAGAGAAAACATTGTGTACTCGGTGGAATGTCTTAGAGATTATGTGTAAGTAAATCAAAATACTTGGGTGATTTGTTTCGGACCAATGGCTCCTGCTGTTGTCAGGCTGCCCAGTGAGGAGGGAGAGAGCGCAGAGCAGAGCCCTGGATCAAGAGCTCAGACTTAATTTAATGGATGGAAATCCAATACTAGTAATTATATTGGGTTTTTATTTATAACAGATATCGGATGAATATACAAACACTACTCCAAAAGAATTTGATTTTATCATTTTATTTTTTTCTTAGGGATACTGTAATGGAATATCTTATTAATGTCACCACTGCTCCAGAATTTAGAAGATGGGAGGTCGCTGAACTTGGTGGCAAAGTAAAGACTGATAAGATTTTGGCTTACCAAAATCCACAAGTTGGTAAGTAGTGAGGTTTTCTAGTTTTAATTTCTATTGATGTTGTGGAAAGTGTGTTTTGTAAAATAAGGTTGAAGTGTTTAAATATTTAATGTGTCCTTTCTTTCCCCTCTCCCCCCCCCCCCTACAGGTGTCTTGGAGAACCTTCATGTTGCTGCTTACCGTAATGGTCTTTCTAATTCGTTGTTCTGTCCTGACTATAGAATTGGAAAAGTTTCCCCAGATGAGGTAACCAGTTTTTCATCTTATAAAAACAAATCTACAGGCTCAATTTACAAAGGAATATTGCTTGCAGTATTTGGATCATTTGACTCATTTGATCCAAATATCACATGCCATATTTGAAAATCTCAAATATGTTCATGTGGTATTTGCCACTATATATATATATATATATATATATATATATATATATATATATATATATATATATATATATATATATATATATATATATATATATATATATATATATATATATATATATATATATATATGTGTTAAATGCAAACTATTTAACCACTTAACCCCCCCCGGACCATATTGCTGGTCAAAGACCAGAGCACTTTTTGCGATTCGGCACTGCGTCGCTTTAACTGACAATTGCGTGGTCGTGCGACGTGGCTCCCCACCAAAATTGGCGTCCTTCCCCCCCCCCCCCCCCCTCCCCCACAAATAGAGCTTTCTTTTGGTGGTATTTGATCACCTCTGCGGTTTTTAGTTTTTGCGCTATAAACAAAAATAGAGCGACCATTTTGAAAAAAAAGAATATTTGTTTTACTTTTTGCTATAATAAATCATTCCTGAAGGGTTACTCCTAGGGTGATATCCTGTTTTTTTTTTTTCCAGAGATTGTGTGTATTTATATTTTATAACTTACTGCATTATTTATATGGTATATGTATGGGTCTCAGATTGCGTTTGCTAACGCTATTGGAGATGTTGAAACGCTTTTCTATTGTTGTATACATCTTTTAAATCTTTTCAATAAATATCATTGAATACTAAAGGCAAAATCGAAGGATGAGGTAAGTAAAGGAAGCTATTTAGGAAAAAAAAATACTGTACCTTTTACATCCCCTTTAAGGAATGTATAAAATTAATAGTTGGTTGTGAAGGCACCCACTGGTGTCCTAACAAACACTCATCCCCTGCACTTCTTATTTAGCTGTCAGCTGTGGCAGGGGTCGACAATATCTGGGCGCCAGGTCGCAATTGCGACAAGAAATTGTGACCTGGCACCCGCGATTGCGAGGTGGGGGTGCACGGAGGCGCAGGATCTTGTGTCTCTGTGTGCCCCCACTTTGCGATCGCGGCGGGCCCGTGGCGGCCGGTCATTGAGGCTGCGGCCTTGTGAAGTCCCAAGCTCTTCCTTCTGTGAGCTGGCGCCATCTGGTGGTGGCCGTTGGCATTACAAGTTAAACAGCAATTCTAATGTAATTTTTCACTATTTTCACTGCCATCTTCTTCCCTCTAATTAGAACCCCCCAAACATTATATATATTTTTTATTTTAACACCCTAGAGAATAAAATGGCTATCGTTGCAATACTTTCTGTCACGCCGTATTTGCGCAGCGGTCTTACAAGCGCACTTTTTTGAGAAAAAAATTTTTTTTAAATAAAAAAATAAGACAACAGTAAAGTTATCCCAAATTTTTTTTTTTTTTTTTAAATTGTGAAAGATAATGTTACGCCAAGTAAATTGATACCCAACATTTCACGCTTCAAAATTGCGTCCGCTCGTGGAATGGCGACAAACTTTTACCCTTTAAAATCTCCATGGGCGACTTTTAAAAAAATCTACAGGTTGCATGTTTTGAGTTAGAGGAGGTCTAGAGCTAGAATTATTGCTCTCGCTCTAACGATCGCGGCGATACATAACGTATGGTTTGAATACCGTTTACATATGCGTTTGCGCGTGAGCTCGGCGGGACGGGGTGCGTTTTCTGGCTCCTAGATTCCAAGCAAATTTGTCAAACCCTGAGCTGTGGATTCCCAGCTGACAGGTGAACACAAACAAAGGAGCCAGCATGGGGGTTACCCAACAATCCATACCCAGACCCTTTTGAGTCTGGCATGGATTTTTCTTGTACAAAATATAAACCTGTTTTTGGGGACAGATACATTTTATGTAGAAAGGTTTGCTTCAGCATATGTTTTAAATTGTATTTATTTTTTCTTCAGTTGCAACAGTACGTGCAGAATAACTTCACAAGTGCAAGAATGGCCCTCGTTGGCTTGGGTATGTAGATTATGAGTATTAAATGAATTTTGTGGTCATCTGTCTGGTAAACTTATGGTGGGGCTTTGGTTTTTCTGAAATTGTATATTTGCAGAATATAACCAGAGGATCTAGTGTGCAGATCTAATGCTAGCAAGATCATGCACTTGAACCACTTGCCATATGGGGAAATTAAGAAATTTTTCACTTGCATGGTAAAACCTTATTTCTTTGCTAGTAAAGTGCTTAGATTCCTTTTTAAACATTCTATAGTTTCTGAAAGCAGAGGCCTTGCTTTTATGTTGCACAATATTTTCTCAGTCATTTATCAAATGCAGATTTTAAGAAAAAATACTAAATAAATTTACAATATAATACCATCTTCTGTCCTGGTGGAATGGTAGAGCCCAGGTGTAGGGAAATCGTTACCAAGACTATGGCTGCAGCCATGATCCTGGTATACTTGCTTCCCGTTCAGGATGTGTACATACATACGCTTGATGAAAAGATGTTAAATTATGTGTACTGTGTATGAGCCAGAAGTCCTTGAAGTGTATGAATGGAGGTGTAAGCATTGAAGTTGAATAACACACCAGCTGGGTAGTCATAGGTGTGAGCTGTTGGTATGGTTTTGTTTGCAAATTAGTAAAGTTTATTAATATTCAGTCACTATAACTGGTGATTTTTTTTTTTATTTTTTTTTTTGGTGTATGATAAAGAAAATGTTTTTCTGTTTTTAAGACATGCAATAAATCACGGAATTGTTTTTTTATTCATAGGTGTCAGCCATTCTGTCCTAAAACAAGTTGGAGAACATTTCCTCAATATTAGAAGTGGTGCTGGTCCTGCAGCCATCAAAGCTCAGTATCGTGGAGGTACATAGGTTTAATTTTTCTATACAAAACAGAGATGACGGGTCCCAGGTGACATGCCTGCCTATGAATACATTTCTTCAGACCCAATGCCACTTACCCTTATCGGGTGTTGCTGCCAAAGCCAAGCAGACTGCATATTAAAAAGAGTAAGGGAGAACACGGATGACATTTCAGTGGGTAGAATGGCTTGAAAATGCTTTTACATCTTCCAAATTTGGCAGTTTACTATCGCATTCCTGTGTACTGAGTCTACTGGTAACACATATATTAAATTGGTGTGCCCCTTTAGCTATCAAACCAGAATATGGATTTTTATCATAAACTGTCCAGATACTTTTATGGTTTCTGTACCACATACAACAACTACCTAACTGAGAATTTGGTGATGGTACTTTGCAGCATACAGGATATTTTAAGAGTGCAGAGGGTAAATCCCATGGTAGCCATATAGCTTTTTGGTTCTACAGTCTTTCACATTTGCTTTGGTAAAATTGCATCTGAAATTCTTTTCCAAGACCGCTTTCACACTGGGGCATGTTGCAGGCGCTAAAACTTTAAAAATAGTACCTGCAAAGCAGCTGTTTTTCGGCCACCAGATGTGGGTTAAAAGCGCCCAACGCTATCGGCTGAAAGCGATGCAAATCCGACGGTAAAGTGCGCGGGGTGGCTCGGTGTGAAAGGGGTCTTAGGCTGGGTTCACACTTGTCCGACAAACGGTCCTACATTGGGAGCCTCATGTAGCATGACGTGTGAAAATCAATGTTTCCCTATGAGAGCTGTCTTAACTGGTCCTACACAAGTCGGTCCGACTTTGCAAACGCTCCCTGTACTACTTTTGGTCCTACATTGATCCTACTTCAACCCATTGAATATCATTGAAGTCGGACCAAAGTAGTATCCTGTTCATGAAAGTAGGATGGATGTAGGACCAATGTAGGATAAATGTAGGACCAATGTAGCAGAGCAAAGTAGGATGAAAGTAGTAGTGTGAACCCAGCCTTAAGGTTCATTATAAATAAAGGGAAAGGATTTTCTAATATTGCAAATTTTATACTATCTACAAAGTGTCTGCATGTACCCCCTATGCTTGTGTGGGTTTCCTCCAAGTAATTTGGTTTCCTCCCACACTTCATAGGCATGCTGGTGGGTTGTTTGTCTACTGTCCAAATTGGCCCTACTTTGTGTGCATATAAGATGGGGACCTTGGATTATAAGCTCCTTGACAGTAGGGAATGATGTGAACGTACAGTATGTAAAGCACTGTGTAAATTGATGGCACTATCTAAATACCTGTAAAAAAAATAAAAATACGTTTTATAACAGGCTTGTTAGACCGTAGTTTTGCATAAGCATCTTACAAGTGCAGTACATGAATACAATTTTCTGGGAAGTGGAATGCAGCCAGCCAAAGGTGGTTTGTGTTCTGACCACTGCTTATAGAACCATACAGCTTCAATGGTACCAAAAGCAGAAGTTGGCACTGGTCCTCTGTGCTTCATCTGTATCTCTTGCACTCTCCTTACGAATTCCTCTTTCATGGCGGCTGGTATCGGTACCTTCTTATCAATAGCCGTATCGCACAGGTTCCTGGCAAACGAGGCTCATAAAACCGTGGGTTCTGCAGAGATTACCAGCTGGGTCCTGGAAACATCACGCAAGTGTACATGTTCGCCAGCACACCATGGACCTACAATTGCCATTCAAAGGTTTCCTTATTGCAGAGAGATCACATAACATAGAGAAGTGCAACGTTTCATAGCCACGCAGGTCCCCTTCCTCATCCCATGCCTGACAAAGGGGCCCTGCGTGGCTCCAAGATGTTACTTATCTCTGTGATGTGATCTCTCTGCAATAAAGAAACCTTTGGACTGTGATTGTTGATCCATGGTGTGCTGGCGAATATGTACACTTGGTATCTGTACTTCTCCTCATCTGCTAACTGAACTTCAGATTCCGGTGGAGGTTTCAGATGTGTTCACAGCAAGGAAACACTATCCCACCGCTTACCACAAATGTGATGGACCCCGGTATGTCCATCATATAAGCTTGCCTTGCCCAGTAACAGAACGATACCAGACCCTGCAGCCCACCCAGTCACTAGCTGGGAAACCGTGTAGGGTGGTGAAAAACATAAGACTGTTTATTGAAAACGCACAGAGAACTTGTATATCACACAAAATCAGATAAAAGTTTGATCATAGACAACTGCATACAGTAGTATAATTAACATAACTATGGAACAACCAACATATACTATATTCTAATACACATCTAGCAGCTAATAACTGACAGTGTTATATTTAACATGAGCTAATTAACTAGGCTCACTTATGCATAGAAACCAATGATATTCCAGGTTTTATTACCACGCTTAATTGAACAAGCTCAGAAGTGAGCCTGATTTTGCTCTTTCCAGCCTTAGTAAATAAACCCCATTGTGTACTTATTAAGTGGGGTATGCCTGTATTACAAGTATAACCACATAGATGAGAAGACAGATACTATAGGGGATCCAATTAACAATGGGACTGTGGTAGAGACCTACTTAAAATAAACATATTATGGCAGGTGACCCCAGTGGTTTTGAGCTGATTACAGTAACCTCTACAGTTATTGCTGGTTTGAGGCACATATGTATATGGAACCTCCACTTCAAGAGTCTGTGTTTTGGGGCGATATGGGCTTGAATCCAAACAAGACCACTCCCAAAGGGGCACTCAGGCACACACCTCCCAAAGAGTAGTGTTCTCGTAAAAGCTAGGGCCCATATTCGGCAAGAGGCCACCCTGCATTCCCCTCCAAAAGCCCCTATCCTGATTAAGTCTGTCACACTATCTATCGATGGATATATAGATTGATTACAGTGCTTCAGGTGCCCTTATCACGTATAATTTGTTTACACATAAAAAATAATATTGGTGCTTCTGTGTTTAAAGATTGCAGTTCAATAGGAATTGGCAGTAAAATCAATAAATATTCATTTCTGTTTTGCTATGGGCTGTTATAAATAGAAGTACATCTGTCAGAATGTTTTACATAGTTGGTTACATAGTTAGTCAGGTTGAAAAAAGACACAAGTCCATCCAGTCCAACCACAAAAAAAAATAAACAAACAAAATAAACACAGTACAATCCCATACACCCAACTCCATACCCACAGTTGATCCAGAGGAAGGATAAAAAAACAGCAGAGCATGATCCAATTTTCTACAGCTGGGAAAAAAATTCCTTCCTGATTCCAAGAGAGGCAATCGTATTTACCCTGGATCAACTTTACCTACAAATCTTAGTACTGAGTTTTGCTGTACTGATTATTTTTCCTTGTGTTGTACAGGTGAGATCAGAGAGCAAAATGGGGACAGTCTTGTCAATGCCGCAATTGTGGCAGAAGGAGCAGCAGTAGGGAGCCCTGAAGCAAATGCTTTCAATGTCCTCCAGCACATTCTGGGTGCAGGGCCTTACATCAAGAGAGGCAGCAACTCGAGCAGCAAACTGTTCCAAGCAGTGTCCAAGGCAACCAGTGAACCCTTTGACGTAAGTATAAATTCCATGAAAGAATACTGCTTTGTTGTGATCCTGAATTCCCACTCGCCTTCCATCTTGTTTTTTTTTTTTTTTTTTATTCCTTTTTTATTTAACCACTTGACCTTCTGAAGATTTACCTCCTTCATGACCAAGCCATTTTTTTCCGATACAGCACTTCATTACTTTAACTGACAATTGTGCGGCTGTGCGACGCTGTACCCAAATAAAATTTGTCAGCTCTATTTGGGGGGGGGATCCCAATAAGCGTATATCGGTTTATGCCAAAGTTATAGCATCTACAAACTATTGGACTTTTTTATTTATTGTTGTACTAGTAATGGCGGTGATCAGCAACTTGTAGCCGGACTGCGATATTGCAGCAGACATACTGACACTTTTTGGGGGCCAGTGACACCAGTACGGTGATCAGTGCTAAAATATTCCAAAGCTCTCCTACCTGGGGCTCCAGTGAGCATTGAAGGAGCAGCCCAGAGAGCAGTGACTGATGCTGCAGCATGGAGGGGAGTATGTATAATTGTGTGTGAGGTGTGTTTTTTTTTTTTTTTTTTTTCTTATATAAATAATCCTATACTTTAATGGGCATGGCCAGCACAAAAGATTTCAGCCTGGAGGGAATAATGGCATGTACACACGATCCGAAAATCTGATGGAAAAAAATACCACGTTCAACGCAATCGTACGAAAATCTGATTGTTAGTACAGGGCTTTCCAGAGCCGATCACGACGTTCATCTGATATTATCCGATCGGACAAACGTGAAAATTTTTCTCATACGATACCAGATGATAGTGGAGGAGCTGCGGTGGCTCAACGCGATTGGCACTGCGCTGACAAGCCATTCACCTCTGCAGCTAGGGGTTCGGATCCCGGTCTCGGCTACATGTGAATTGAGTTTGGTGGTCTCAGCCCGGCCCCCGGTGGGTGTGCTATGCGAGGTAAGCCTGCGCTTAATACGCCCACCCCCTCCCACAAAACCACCACACTTACACGCACTCGAAATTGGGTTAACATGCACGCACTTTGATCACGCGGTCTCTAAAAAAGAGAGGCGAAGGACTAACGGGGCTGGTTGAGCGGGCAAATCCTCTCACTCCCTTATAGGGGAGTCCCTCTGCCCCGTTGGGCTTCAAAGCGGAGCAGGTAGGGTGGGCTGTGTGGGAGGACCCCCTCACACACCCGCCATTGCCACCCGGGGTATGGAGAAAGGTGGCAGATTGCCTCTGGGGGAGGCCTGCCTACTCCCAACTCCTGCAGTCCGGCTCCTCTCTCGAGTACACGCACAAAATACACTTTAAAAAAAAAAAAAAAAAGATGATAGTGGTGGAAAAAATATTGCGCTTATTCAGTGAATATCAAGCAAGCTAAAAGTGTTATACTACACCAAAAGACATATAGGAAATAAAAAAAGCTGCGCTGATAAAGTGAAAATTAATATAAAGATAACCTATATATAAATACAAGATAAATTGAATAATAAGTGCTGAGCTTATAATAAGACACTCTCCATATAAAAAAGAGTGACTATATAAACATATGTGAAATATAAATAACCCAGTGACAAGTAAAGTCATTCAAATTCCAAATAATGAACAATCCTTGCACATATAGTCCAAATGAATATGTTCAAACTGCAATCTCCAAGTGAAAAAATCCACAGCATCTGGAAATGTGAAGATAGAAAAGCACCTCCACCTTAAGTAATTACTGCCTCTTACCAGCTAAAAAAGATCTCTTGTTAAGGAGTTTAAAATCGCATGTAGGCCGATAGTTTCCAAACGCATCTCCATCAGGAAAAGCCTTATTGCAGGTAATCTTATTCAGTGTATATTGAGATGTGCCATATAAGAGAAAGGAACTCGCATAGTATAAAATCCAAGATACATTTATTGGAGAACTTAAAAATGCGCACTTACAATGATTTCCAATGTTAGAAACATAAATAAATCGAGCCGGCCGGCTCCTCGATCTGCCTGCCCGTGTCTTCCAGGTTCGGCTGGTAACGCGGTGACGGCAGAACATCTCAAAGGGGACGTGGTCACGGGATGTTATTTATATTTCACATTTGTTTTATATAGTCACTCTCTCTTTTTTATATGGAGAGTGTCTTATAAGTTCAGCACTTAACCTATTTATAAATACAAGATAAATTGAATAAGTGCTGAACTTATAATAAGACACTCTCCATATAAAAAAGAGAGTGACTATATAAAACAAATGTGAAATATAAATAACATCCCGTGACCACGTCCCCTTTGAGACGTTCTGCCGTCACCGCGTTACCAGCCAAACCTGGAAGACAAGGGCAGGCAGATCGAGGAGCCGGCTGGCTCGATTTATTTATTTTTCTAACATTGGAAATCATTGTAAGTGCGCATTTTTAAGTTCTCCAATAAATGTATCTTGGATTTTATACTATGCGAGTTCCTTTCTCTTATATGGCACATCTCAATATACACTGAATAAGATTACCTGCAATAAGGCTTTTCCTGGTGGAGATGCGTTTGGAAACGATCGGTTTACATGCGATTTTGATCTCCTTAACAAGAGATCTTTTTAGCTGGTAAGAGGCAGTAATTACTTCAGGTGGAGATGCTTTTCTATCTTCACATTTCCAGATGCTGTGGATTTTTTCACTTGGAGATTGCAGTTTGAACATATTCATTTGGACTATATGTGCAAGGATTGTTCATTATTTGGACTTTGAATGACTTCACTTGTCACTGGGTTATTTATATTTCACATATGTTTATATAGTCACTCTCTTTTTTATATGGAGAGTGTCTTATTATAAGTTCAGCACTTATTATTCAATTTATCTTGTATTTATATATTTGTATTTATATATAGGTTATCTTTATATTAATTTTCACTTTATCAGCGCAGCTTTTTTTTATTTCCTAGATACCAGATACCTTTTTTGTTTAATCAGTACAGTTGTCATCTGAAAATACAATACAAATACACTACAACACATGACATCACTTCAGATTTTATTTACTTTTTTTTTTTTCTGTCGTACGAGAATTTGTGTTACTTTAGTAAACGATTCAGGTTCGATATACGACTAGCATGCAAAATAAAACCTGCGATCTGTTGTCCGATTTTTGGAACGTGTGTACAGGGCAATAAGGACAGATAAGGCCATGCTGAAGTAAGCGCCTGGATTAAGGGGGAGGGGACCTATCTTCATGTTACGGGGCTAGGGAGAGGGGACATGTACACTGTTTACTAAATTGCTTCACTTAGCACTTGAACATTGCAAGCAGTTCTCAATCTCATAAATTAAATGTTTCCCTGTCTTCTCAAGGTTTCCGCATTCAGTGCAAGCTACTCGGATACTGGTTTGTTTGGCCTCTACACTATTTCCCAGGCTGCTGCTGCTGGAGATGTAAGCAAAATACAAAAGTTTTGTATATAATGCTAATGAACTTATTCCTAGTAAAATGTGTACATACATACATAGAGTGCACCCCAACAGATTTGTCAGACCTTTACTTTCCTTTCAGAAACAACATTTTTTATGGGACACTATACTACAAAATACTCCCACAAATGCTGGCTATTGATTGCAACCAAGATTTGTTAATTTGCACACACATACAGTATTTTTCCTAACAAATTAATTCAAGACCACATTGCAAAAATGAATACACCCCAATGAAATTTTAGACAACAAAATCCTAATTACGAAGAATTCAACTGGAGGTGAGTCCAATTATTCATTAAACGAATGTCCAGCAGACAGTTGATTATAAAACGGCGTTACTTAACAAAGAAAACACCCTTCCCATTTTCTGCTGTCAGCAATGACACCACATGGAAGAGAAATGTCACAAAGCCTGAGAAAGAGAAAATTATTTATTTACACAAGAAACGCAAAGGCTACAAGAGGATCAGCAAAGCTTTACTTATCAGTCAGAATACTGTAGCAAAAGTGATACAAAAATGTATGATGGAACAGCAAACATTTCACAGAGAAGTCCAGGCCATCCACGGAAGTTAACATCTCAACGGGAGCGTTTTCTGATGAAGGGTTGAAGAAAATCGCAAAAACATAGAATATCCAGGCTCAAACTTACCGACCAATCAGCAACCAACCAAATTCCCCTGTCTAACTGGTGCGTTAAAAACAGAGGCTTAGTTGCACACATCTGCAAATGCATGTGTAAGCTGCAGGCCCCGTCAAGGCGCTCTGTGTAAACTGCAGTCCTAACTGCAACATTGCATTTTATGTCTCCTCAGTGGGAGCACATGACTGCTGATGGATAGATAAGGGGCAGGTGACTGGAGGAGCCCAGCCCTCAATAAAGGGGCAGGAACACACTGCACACTAAGCACATGGAAGCAAAGGTGCTAGTGCGTTGCCTGACCACAATGACAAAAATTCAACAAACAATAGTCACTGCCCCTACCTATGAATGGTATAATAAGGAGCGCTGGAATGGGCGTATAAACATACAAAAACATAGAATATCCAGGCTCAAACTTACCGACCAATCAGCAACCAACCAAATTCCCCTGTCTAACTGGTGCGTTAAAAACAGAGGCTTAGTTGCACACATCTGCAAATGCATGTGTAAGCTGCAGGCCCCGTCAAGGCGCTCTGTGTAAACTGCAGTCCTAACTGCAACATTGCATTTTATGTCTCCTCAGTGGGAGCACATGACTGCTGATGGATAGATAAGGGGCAGGTGACTGGAGGAGCCCAGCCCTCAATAAAGGGGCAGGAACACACTGCACACTAAGCACATGGAAGCAAAGGTGCTAGTGCGTTGCCTGACCACAATGACAAAAATTCAACAAACAATAGTCACTGCCCCTACCTATGAATGGTATAATAAGGAGCGCTGGAATGGGCGTATAAACATACAAAAACATAGAATATCCAGGCTCAAACTTACCGACCAATCAGCAACCAACCAAATTCCCCTGTCTAACTGGTGCGTTAAAAACAGAGGCTTAGTTGCACACATCTGCAAATGCATGTGTAAGCTGCAGGCCCCGTCAAGGCGCTCTGTGTAAACTGCAGTCCTAACTGCAACATTGCATTTTATGTCTCCTCAGTGGGAGCACATGACTGCTGATGGATAGATAAGGGGCAGGTGACTGGAGGAGCCCAGCCCTCAATAAAGGGGCAGGAACACACTGCACACTAAGCACATGGAAGCAAAGGTGCTAGTGCGTTGCCTGACCACAATGACAAAAATTCAACAAACAATAGAAAATCGCCATGCAAGTTCACCGCCGGTAGCTAAAGAAGTAGAAATCCAAACTGGGGGTAATTGTTTCCTGTGACACAATACGGTGTACACTGCAGAGGAATGACATGCATGGGTGTCGTCCATGAAAGAAGCCTCTCCTAAAGCCAATGTACAAAAACGCCTGCCTAGAATTTGCCAGGGCCCATGCTGAAACAGAAGACTACTGGGACTCTGTACTCTGAGACCAAGATATATAGTTTTGAAGCCATCGGTTCCTAAAATATTTGACGTCGCAAATGTAGTACAAAAAAAATGCATGGTGAAACATGGTGGTGGCAGTGTCCTCCTGTGGGGCTGCTGGTGTCAGGGAGCTGCATATTAGTGTTGGTATCATGAATTCACAGATGTACTGCTTTTTATTGAAAGAGAAGATGCTACCAATCACTCCGTGCCCTTGGTCGTTGTGCACTTTTCCAACATGACAATGTTTCAAAACGCACATCTAAGGCCACTGTTGCATTTCTGAAGATCAGGGTGAAAGTGGTTCAGTGGCCAAGTATGTCTTCTGATCTGAACCCAATTGAGCACCTATGGGGAATTCTAAAGAGACCAGTTGCTCCATCCAGCATCCAGGCTCTAAAAGAGGTCTGCATTGAAGAAGGGAAGTAGATGGATGTTGCAATATGTCACCAACTTGTTCATTCCATGCCTAGAAGACTTGTCCTTGAAAATCATGGAGGTCATACAAAATACTAGATGTAGTCATTTTTGTTGTGGGGTGTATTCATCAACTCATTTGAAAAACTATTTTGACATCTAAATTCTATTATTTACTTTCCCGTAATGAGCTAAACAAATGTTCTATAGAACTCGATTTTGTGAAAATTAAGGGAGTTGTTTTGTTTGAGAGAGTGATTACAATCTTGCTTTTGAAAAGGGTTGTACTCATTTATGCTTAGGTGTGTGTTTAATAATCTCTATATCTATATACACACACTACAGAAAAACCTTGGTTTGCAAGCATAATTTGTTCCAGAAACATGCTTGTAATCCAAAGCACTTGTATATCAAGTATTTAAATGTATTTTACAAAAATGCAGATTTTATATTTTTAGATGCATTTGATTTTGCAATCATATATTGACAAAAATGTCACTTGGGTCTTATACATATGGGATTTAATATGTAAAAGACTAATGTGTACAGCAAGCTTTTACAAAATGGCTTTCTTGGAGTCCTAAAAGAAAACTGCAATTCCAGTATAGGTGTGTTAAAGCCTTAGTGTAGCTAAAATTAAAAACAATGGGCCAGATTCACGAGCAATTACGGCGGTGTAACGTATCCCCTTTACGTTACTCCGCCGAAAGTTTTCATCGTAAGTGCTTGATTCACAAAGCACTTGCGTGTAAACTTGCGGCGGCGTAGCGTAAAGCCGTCCGGCGCAAGCCCGCCTAATTCAAACGGGGCGTGTACCATTTAAATTAGGCGCGTTCCCGCGCCGAATGTTGTGCGCATGCTCCCGCCGTGCTTTGCGCGAAATTACGGCGTCCGACGTGTTTTTTGAACGGCGACAGGTGTTGCGTCCTTTCGTATTCCCGGACGTCTTGCACAAAAAAAAAAAAAATTGAAATTCGACGCGGGAAAGACGGCCATACTTTAACACAGGCTGTCTAATATTACACCACCTAAATAGCAATCGCAACTTTACGACGCGAAAAACCAACTAGCGACGATGTAAGAGAATGCGACGAACGCGCGTACCTTCGTGGATCGCCGTAAACAGCTAATTTGCATACCCGACGCGGAAAACGACGCAAACTCCACCCAGGGGTCGCCGAAGTATTGCATCCTAAGATCCGAAGGCGTACGAAGCCGTACGCCTGTCGGATCTTAGCCAAATGCCGTCGTATCTTGTTTTGTGAATTACAAATAGATACGACGCGGCAAATTTGAAAGTACGCCGGAGTATCAGCAGATACTCTGGCGTACTTTTTCTGTGAATCTGGCCCAATAACGCAAAAATCAGCACAGGAGACATCACTTGCAGTCCGTAGGATATGTCCCTTGTTCTGATTCCAATTCTGTTGGTAGAAATCCTCCCCAGTCCATGAGTCTCCTCAGTCTACTAACAATTAGAATCAGCCCAAGGGCATGTCCTACTGTCTGTAAGTCATGTTCCTTGTGCTGATTTTCTATTTATTTTTTGTTCATTTTAGCTACACTTGGACCCAGATCCTTTTTAGAAGTGCTCACTGTCCATTAGGCTGTCGGCATGTTTTGACAAGTTTCAAGTTGTGGCGAAGCTTGTTTTAAAGTGACAGCCTGCTCTTCCATTATATCTGTTTGTAATCTCCCCATCTGCAGCTTAAAGGGGTTGTAAAGGAAAAAAATGTTTTCCCTAAATAGTTTCCTTTTACCTTTAGTGCAGTGCTCCTTCACTTACCTCATCCTTCCATTTTGCTTTTAAATGTCCTTATTTCTTCTGAGAAATCCTCACTTCCTGTTCTTCTGTCTGTAACTACACACAGTAATGCAAGGCTTTCTCCCTGGTGTGGAGAAAGCCTCTTGAGGGGGGAGCAGGAGAGTCAGGACGCCCACTAACACACAGCTCCTTTCTCTATCTACAAAGTAGAGAGTGTCCTGACTTGCCTGCTCGCCCCCTCAAGAGGCTTTCTCCACACCAGGGAGAAAGCCTCGCATTATGGTGGTGAGTTACAGACAGAAGAACAGGAAGTGAGCATTTCTCAGAAGAAATAAGGACATTTAAAAGCAAAATGGAAGGATGAGGTAAGTGAAGGAGCACTGCACTAAGGTAAAGGAAGCTATTTAGGAAAAAAAAAAAATCCTTTACAACCCCTTTTAAGGAGGCTTTAAAAATGTAAAAAAGCTGTTTGCTAAAAGTAAAGCATTCGTGATGCTAAACGTTTTGTGAAAGCTTGCTGTAGACCATTCTTTACTATAAGCTGGAACCCATAAGTATAAAGCCTTACTGCTATTTACATGTAATATGTAAGCCAGAAACCCTTATGTCACAGCAACAAACTGAGATTTCAGTTTTGGATAATTGGCAACAGTACAATTCTCAAGCTTCAAAATTTAGCCATCGGCATGTACCCATTGACCGCATTTTGTGATGTCTGCCATAGCCTGCAGGTCACATTTGCCCAGATTGCAGTTTGTATGTGCACATGGCGGACAAATCAAAAGGAACCTGGCATGCTACAAATGATAGCCCTGCCATTGCTGAGCTGTTCTGAAGGTGCATGGTTTGGTTTGGCGCTGTCATTCTCATCCTTGTTTCACCGTGTCGCTGACCCATTTACACACCAGTGATCATCAGGTGCTTCTAGATGTCACCAGCTACATGCTTGCTACAAGTCGGTGGTTTATTATGTAGTAAAGCAAAGATGAGGCAAGTTTCATTTACATTGTTGGGTACATTTTTCTGATGATTTTTTTTTTTTTTTTTTAAGGTAATACAAGCTGCAATTAACCAGGTGAAAGCTGTTGCTGGCGGTACTTTAACTGAGGCTGATCTCACAAGAGCAAAGTGAGTACATTCTTTTTTGCCGTTACCTCGGATCTGTTCCCCCATGAATAGAATTGCCATTCTGTTAGAACACTGGCAGTCTTTTAGGAAAAAAATGATTGTAAGGATATATAGCCTTGCTGTCTCAAAACATTCTTAATCTGCATTGTATAAGAAGTAACACTTACTAATCGGCCCTTTATTTGTAGTAGATTGAAGTGATAAGAGCCGTTTTAATATCATTGATCCATTTATAAAAAATAAAAAAAAATGTTTTTATTTAATCCAAGTAAAAGTTTAATCTACAGCTTTTTATTGTGATGTCAAAGGTTTGGTAGCTCCATGCACCTATACAAATGGTTTGAAGTGTAAGCTCTTTACACCCTGTGCTTTCCAGACCTAGAACTATAGTACTTTTGAATTCATGTACATACCTGAATACTGTCTGCAACGTTTGTATCGATGTGTAAAGGCAAGTGATTTGTCATTTCAGGAACCAGCTGAAATCCCAGTACCTTCTATCTAGTGAAAATTCCTCTGGGCTGATGAATGAGATTGGGTCCCAGGCACTGATAGCCGGTACCTATACATCACCAGCTGCTGCCGTCCAACAAATAGATTCCGTGACCAGCGCAGATGTTGTTAATGTAAGTAGTTCATCTGTTTAGTGAATTTGTTATACTGTTACAGTGATACCATCCAGGGTTTGTTTTTTTAGAGGAAAATGTTTGCTGACCTAGAAGATCAAGCCAATATATCACACAGAACTGGCAGGTAGTGTGTGGGTCAGCGCTCACTGTCAGCTATAAGGTGGATCATAAGGGATCAATAACAGGGAGGAGGGGAAACAAAAACATATACACAAAATTAATTAATAAGAATTGGTCCATAGTAGTAAGGGATATCAAGGAGCAGTCCACAGGAGGAATGGATCCACAGAGATGGATGGGGATTGCACACACAGTCACCGGCAGCTCCTCAGCAGAAAATGGGCGTTCCCTCAGACCCAAACAAAAGCGGCAAAAAGAGGGCGCCTGGGTCAGTGTGATAGTAAAAGCAAGTAACACTTTATTCAGCTACACTTGCGTAAAAGTATCTAGCTAGCTGCACACAGGGTGGATGTGGATCACCAATCAAGCAGTCAGTCGTCAGGAGGGATGAGACGACCAATGTGGGAATATGCTCAGACCTGCCATATGGAGGTGTATAACCGGCAGCGACTCCAGCTTTCACAGAGCTAGAAAAAGACCAAATCAGGACGGGGTCGGGCCGCAACACGTTTCCGAGACCCCGCCTCCTTCAGGCAAACCTTGTTGAATAAAGTGTTACTTGCTTTTACTATCACACCGACACAGGTGCCCTCTTTCTGCTGTTTTTAGAAGATCAAGATAGGTTTTGTAAATCCTTCTAGATAAAGGCAGCTCCCTGGATGCTAGCTGTTGATATGAAAATACCGCAAACTGTAAAGGCCCCGTTATATCTGGCTATTCTGTTGTGGAGTGTTGTTGCACGTATGTGGTATTTAACATGCATTGTGTTAAGCAAGCCCATTTGTTTTGAATGCAATGCAAACTGGGCCTGCAGGATTACATGCCCAGCAGGTAAAGGTCCACCCCCTCTAACAGCACATATAGGGACTCGCGCGTGTGTGTGAATTTTTTCAGACCTAAACCACAGCGCACACACAGGGATAGGCACTACACAGACCCATAACATAAACAGTCAGAAAATGAACACAACGCACCGTGTATACAAGTACTTTACAATACCCCTTTATTTTGTTGTTGTCATTGTTGGAAAGCTTGGCAGCAGCATAGTAGAGCTTCTATTTCTGCCTTTAAGACATGGGTGCTCAACCTGTGGCCCTCCAGCTGTTGCGGAAGTACAGGTCCCATGAAGCATTGCAAGCCGCTGACAGTTACAAGCATGACTCCCAAAGTCGGAGGCATGATGGGAATTGTAGTTTTGCAACAGCTGGAGGGCCACAGGTTGAGCACCCATGCTTTAAGACAACCCTGTCTTTCTCAAGGATACAAATCTGAAAGTACCCTGCAGAAGAAAAGAATACTCCCCTTCTCGCAAGCGGCATGTGTGAAGCTTGGGCAGTGGTAGTGCATGAAGCATTTCAAGATGGCAAATACTTCCAGATGTGTTGGTTGCTTTGGTTTCTTCCACTGATCCTCTGTTATTACAGTGTTTTTTTTAATGATGCAGGATTAAGTGACCAAGGCAACCAGCAAGGGACACATTATCTGGCACCCCTGAAATTGTTAACTACAGTATATTGCCAAAAGTATTGGGACGCCTGCCTTTAGTCCGGTTGGCCCACCCTTTAAAGCTTTAACAGCTTCTAAACCTTGTGGACAGCCTTCTCAGGAGTGGGTCTATGGGAATGTTTGACCACTCTTCCAGAAGTGCATTTGTGAGGACGGGCACTAATGTTAGACGAGAAGGCCTGGCTTTCAGTCTCCACTCTAATTCTTCCCCAAGGTGTTCAATCGGTTTGAGGTCAGGACTCTGTGCAGGCCAGTCAAGTTCCTCCACTCCAAACTCGCTCATCCATGTCTTTGTGGAACTTGCTTTTGTGCACAATCATGTTTGAACACAAAGGGGCCATCCCCAAACCGTTCCCACAAAGTTGGGAGCCTGAAATTTGTTCAAAATGTCTTGGTATGCTGACGCCTTAGGAGTTCACTTCACTCCCAAGCCCAACCCCTGAAATACAACCCCCACACCCTAATCTCCCCCACCCCCCACCACCAAATGATTTGGACCAGTGCACAAAGCAAGGTCCATAAAGACATAGATGAGCGAGTTTGGGGTGGAGGAACTTGACCTCAACTGGATATAACACCTTTAGGATCAATTATAGAGGAGACTGAAAGCCAGACCTTCTCATCCACATCAGTGCCTGACCTCACAAATGCGCTTCTGGAAGAATGGTCGAGCATTCCCATAAACACACTACTATACTTTGTGGACAGCCTTCCCAGAAGAGTTGAAGCTGTTAAAGCTGAAAAGGGTGGGCCAACTCGATATTGAACCCACCGCACTAAGACTGGGATGCCAATAAAGTTCATGTAAAGGCAGGCGTCCCAATACTTTTAGTAATATAATATAGTAGCGTTGTATGGGGCTTTTCAAGAATGCAACGTTTTGGCCTGCCAGGTGATTATTCCTCTTTTGCAAGATACTTTCATATTTATTTTGTTTAGGAAGTGACAAGGTTGCTTTTAATATAACACAGATGTTTCTCATGAATATATTGTCTCTGGGTTAGTGGTTCTGAACTAATGAAGACAGCTAGTCTGGTAACTGGCATTTTAAGAAGTAGGTTGGCAATGTTAACCTACATGAGATAGGAAACCATCGCTGTAACTTTTTTGTTGCCTAGACTTAAAATCAGTGACAAACGTTTTCTCCACGTTAATAATGCCTCAATTTTACTCCTTTTTGTAGGCTGCAAAGAAATTTGCATCTGGAAAGAAATCCTTGGCAGCAAGCGGGAACTTGGAAAACATGCCATTTGGTGCAGATCTCTAATTCTTCTCCAGCAAGACGTTCATACAACAGCATATGCTTTTGGCTAAGTCCTTAGAAATGTACCTTCTGTAAATTGTTATGGCCCGACATGGGGAAATGTGATTATTTATAAAGCCAAAACCATACTTGTGACAGGGAGATTTTTGGAAGGCTTCTAATGTGGTCTGTGAAAGATGCTCATCTGTGTGTTATCTGAACCACATACAATTAAAGATTACTATTTCTATTATTGTTTTTTGTGTGTCATTCTTTTATCTATAAATCAAGCATGATTTATTATGTTTACTTGGGATCTTTTGCAATAAGCTGAAGCTCAAGGCGGTTACCAGATGCACAGAAAAACAGTTTGGCCTTTTTAGGAGTTTAGTGTGTGTGTATTATATATATATATATATATATATATATATATATATATATATATATATATTTGTATGCAGGGTTCGACAAATTCCGGCCGCCTGGGGCTATCCTGTGCGTGTCAGACGCCCCCGTAGTGCAGGGTGCTCTGTAATGTAAAGAGATCCAGAGGTGTAGGGTGCTGTGTAATGTAGAGGGGTCCAGAGTGCTGTAAAATGAAAAGGGGTCTAGAGGTGCTGTGCAATGTAAAGGGGTCCAGGGGTGTTCGCTTTTGCGTGCGAGCTTGGCGGGACGGGTGCGTTTTCTGGCTCCTAAATTTTTTAGCTGGCTCCTAGACTCCAAGAAAATTTGTCAAACCCTGTTTGTATGTATATATGTGTGTGTGTGTGTGTGTGTGTGTATATATATATATAATAAAAATAATTGCCGGGGGGGGGGCGGTGAAGGCGCACGGAGACACAGGATGCTGTGTCTCTGTGCACCCCCGCCGGTGGTCCCCAGCTCAGTTTTAATAATAGTAATGGTATCAATCCTTTTCCAAATTGAATGAAGTCTAGCGATTCACACTTCATGTGAACCTAGGGCTTTAAAGTTGCCTAATTCAGACCAAATATAACCCCCTTCAGAGAAGAAGCTCAGGTACATCTACTGGAAAGCTTGGGTACAATGGATGCCAGTTTGTCTAATTTAGACTCTCTACAGGTCCTACATTGTAACCCTCACAGGGAAAGCATGGCATCAGCTGTACTGTGGATACCCTCAAAGGCATCATAGATGAGTGTCGGTTCTTTGGGCTGACAACTTGATACTATTTGTGCAGGGCTCTCTACACAAGAACGTGTAACTTCTGCAGCTCATCTAAACATTCCATGTTGTAGTCTCCATTATGTTAAATCATTTTCTAACAATTAACCTAATTCCCCTGAAATAATGTCTTAACCCTCAACAAATGACTCTGTGCTACTGTTTACATTTGGGATCGCTGTGATTGCCCATCATATTGATCACAGGGCACAAAGCCGTTCCAATGGGCTCTATGCTTTTTGCTTATGCTCTTTACTACCATCTATATTATATACTGGTAATACAATTGCTAGTTAAAGTGAAGTATGTAAATTGTGCCCACATCCCTAAATGGTATAGAACAACAAAGGAACCCTGTTAAGTGGGACTGTACTGGGCAGACAATTGGATGAAAACTAGTTCATAAGAGTAACAAAACTATATTTATACAAAATTAGACAAAGTACAAAAGGAAGCTAAAAGCATTGATGTGGTTGATACATGTGTATACACATGGATTTGTGTACCATAGGAGACAAATACCCAACGCATTTTGAATAACAATTCTTTTAAATTCTTCTTCAGGGGTACAGACATTCACAGTGTAATTATTATTTCTTTATCGTACATCACGGGACACAGAGCGGCATTCATTACTATATGGGTTATATGGAGTACCTTCAGGTGTAGACACTGGCAATCTCAAACAGGAAATGCCCCTCCCTATATAACCCCCTCCCATAGGAGGAGTACCTCAGTTTTTACGCCAGTGTCTTAGGTGTTAGTCATGGTTTAGCTTGCCTCCGCATCCTTGGGATTAGGTGAGCTACCGGTTCTGTCCAAAAAAGCCTCAGCGCTAAAGTGGTCAGTAACCGGACCCCAAACCCTTGGGGTATAGCCCATAATGCTTTTCTTTTTAGAGAGCTGGACCCTGGGCCCAGAACTTAGAAACCTTTGGGTACCTAAAGTTTTCTGTTGCCAGGGTGCTATATGGGCCCAGGACAGTGGATCCTTCATAGGAACCCAGGGCCTGAAGGTCTAGACATCCCCACGGAGATGGGGGAAGATTGGGCCTCTTGCTTGGCAAAGTCCTGCGGCATGGAGCAGGTAAGTGAGGGGAAAACTTGCGGAACTTGGTTCTTAGCAGGTTTTTTCTGGGGGGTCACAGGGGACATGCCTAAAGTTATGCACTGCATCTGGCAAACTAGTCACATATCATAAAGATAGGATGGCTCTCTATGTATTATTCCCCATAAGATGTGACCTCCCTTGTAGTGTTGGAAAAGCATTGAGTGGGGCCTGTGTTATATAAAAATATATGTGTGTGTCAGAGAGCTTTGCTTACCTGCAGGCCTCCAGGCGATGCTCCATTCAGTCTTCCTCCTCAGAGCCTGCAAGCAGGCAAAACGCTGACCTCCTCATGGTTCCAGGCTGCAGGCTGCAGTTTGCTGGAACAGAGAGGTCCCTTCCTCCCAAAATCCCCCCCCCTCCCCCTGTCGGGAGGGGCATTTCCTGTTTGAGGTTGCTGGGGGGGGAAGGGCGGGTCAGTGGCTTAAAGGAAGGGGCGGCCCTTCCTTGTTTGTTCCATCAATACTTTGGAACTGAGGAGAAAGACCAGAGCGGCAGCACGGGGCGCCGAGGACACACAGTGGCCAGAAAGGATATTGCAGTCTTCAGAGGACTGTTTTGTCAAGCCTAGAAATAGGCTGTTTCTTTTCCATCTCATAGTTTTTCTTTGCAATACTACTCAGGGGGACAGAATGTTTTTTCTTTCCTGGATTTGAAACAAAAACGAAAAAAAAAAAAAAAAAGTCATCTAGGGGAGAGGAAGCATTTTTTTATCCCCCAAACAGGTGTTTGGACAATTAACTTTTATAGTTCCAAATACCAATAGGTAGCAGGTGTACCTCGGTATTGTACCATGGTATGCCGCTGTTTTCCCTACAGGGAGCCTTGGGGCCATCGGGATCTGGGGCTGGAGCTGACGCGGGTCAGTCCAACCCTAAGATGGTCACGGAGGAGGTATTACTCACCTCTTTAAAAGAGATGAGAAAAGCATGGGAAAAATGATATCCGCAGCTATGCGGGGCAGTAAGCGGAATAGATCTCCGTCGCCCGAGCGCGGACCCTCAGAAGAGGAGGTCCTTTCCTCAGGGGAATTGGACGACCTCTTGGACACGGACCAAGTAGGTTCAGGGATCGAAGACCCGGATACAGAGGAGTCTGGGGCAGTCTCCCTGAGGGAGAGCTGGTGGATTCAAGGATTGTCGGACTTGGTCCATAGGACATTCAACTTGCCAGTACCAGATCTCCAGGTATCGACGGTTTCAGCTTTGGGCTCACTGAGGGCGCCTCAAAGCAATGCTGTGTTTCCGATCCATCCTCTATTAGAGGGAATTTTGTTCCAAGATTGGAACAAGCCAGATAAGATCTTCTTACCACCTAAAAGGTTCTCTGTCCTATATCCTATGGAAGAAAAATTTTCCAAAAGATGGGCTACTCCTGCAGTGGACGCAGCCATCTCATGTGTTAACAGATCGTTAACATGCCCTGTAGAAAACATACAGGTGTTCAAGGATCCAGTTGATAAGCGCTTGGAAGCACTACTTAAGAACTCCTTCACTACTGCAGGGGCAGTAGTACAGCCAGCTGTGGCTGCGATTGGGGTCGCTCAAGCATTATCGGATCAATTTAAGCAGATGCTTAAACTTATTCCGGCCCAGCAGGCAGAAAAATTTTCGGATGTCCCTAAGGCCATATGTTTTACGGTAGACGCAATCAAGGATTCTATCCAGCAAGCGTCACGTTTATCGTTATCCCTTATCCATATGAGAAGACTCTTATGGTTTAAAAGGCTGGGAGGCTGAGCCCCCATGCAAGAAGCTCCTGGTAGGGTTCCCCTTCCATGGAGGACGACTCTTCGGAGAAGACCTAGATAAATACATTCAGACCATTTCAAACGGCAAGAGTACTCTCTTGCCAACTAAGAAGAAGGTTCAGGGACCTGCGTTTAAACGACAGTATTCCCCTGGGCAGGGGCCCTCTAATGCCAAGCAGTATCGACGGCCTCCTGCAAAAGCAAACTTCGGCTTCAACAGCAGATCACAAGGACAGGCTGTTAGAGGCAAAAGGCAGTGGTTTCGCAAACCAGCAAAACCAGCCCCCAAGCCAACCTTATGAAGGGGCGCCCCCACCCACGAAGGTGGGGGGAAGGCTGCGACTCTTTTCAGAGATTTGGGAAGCCAGCATTCCCGACGAGTGGGTACGGTCTTCCGTGGCCACAGGCTACAAATTAGATTTCCTAAGGTTTCCTCCTCCTCATTTCCAGAAGTCGAGGATTCCAAACGATCCGGAAAAGGGAGCCGCATTAAGATCGGCATTAGATCATCTACTTTCCCAGGAAGTAATAGTAGAGGTACCAGTCCTGGAACAGGGGCTGGGTTTCTACTCCAACCTATTCATCATCCCAAAATCCAATGGAGATGTCAGGCCAATTTTGGACCTAAAGATGGTAAATGCATATCTAAAGATCCGCTCATTTCGGATGGAATCCGTGCGGTCAGCAGCTGCCACACTCCAGAAGGACGACTTCATGGCGTCCATAGACATAAAGGATGCCTACCTTCATGTTCCAATTTATCAGCCACATCAAAGATATCTACGCTTCATGGTGGCTTCGCGTCACTTCCAATTCGTGGCGCTTCCCTTCGGGTTGGCTACGGCCCCCCGGGTGTTCACGAAGGTCCTAGCTCCAATCCTAGCCAAACTAAGGATCCAAGGGGTCACGATCCTAGCATACCTGGACGACCTCCTAGTCATAGATCACTCGTCTCCCGGCTTGGAGCGAGCAGTGGCCCTCACGGTCCAATACCTCGAGAGGTTCGGCTGGGTCCTAAATCGAGAAAAGTCAGCTTTCCAGCCCACAAAGCAGTTGGAATATCTCGGCATGAGATTAGACACAGAACAACAAGGATTGTTCCTACCTCTGAGGAAGGTAAAAGCCATCAAGGAATTAATCCTACTGGTTCTAAGCAAGAAAGAACCGACTATTCGCCTATGTATGAGGTTACTAGGCAAGATGGTGGCCACATTCGAGGCGGTACCATACGCCCAGAGCCACACTCGCATCCTACAGGCAGCCATCCTGTCAGCATGGAGCAGAAGGCCACAGGCCTTGGATATCCCGTTGCCGCTCTCATCAAGAGTCCGACAAAGTCTGTGTTGGTGGTTAGACCCTCAGAATCTACTGAAGGGGAGGTCTTTCAGCCCAGTGGCTTGGAAGATAGTGACCACAGACGCCAGCCTGACGGGCTGGGGAGCAATTTTGGATGGTTGCACTCGCCAAGGTACTTGGGCAAAGCCAGAGAAGCAGTTGCCCATCAACATCTTGGAGCTCAGAGCTGCTCGACTAGCCCTCAGGGCTTGGACGTCAAAATTGCAGGGGTTCCCGGTGAGAATTCAATCAGACAATGCCACGGCCGTGGCACACATAAATCACCAAGGGGGAACCAGGAGTCAAGCCGCTCAGAGAGAGGTGAGCTTGATTCTTCTATGGGCAGAGGCTCATGTGCCCTGCATATCGGCAATATTCATTCCAGGAGTGGACAACTTTCAGGCGGACTTCTTAAGCCGCCAGACTCTATGGCCGGGGGAATGGTCTCTGCATCCACTAGTCTTTCAAGCACTCTGCCAAAGATGGGGAGTGCCGGACGTGGATATCATGGCATCGAGACTCAACAAGAAACTAGACAGGTTCATGTCCCGCTCAAGGGATCCGATGGCCTGCGGAACCGATGCGTTGGTTTGCCCTTGGCATCAGTTCAAACTTCTTTATGCGTTTCCCCCGCTCCAGTTACTACCCCGCCTGCTGCGCAGGATCCGGGTGGAGCACATACCAGTCATCCTGGTAGCTCCAGCATGGCCCAGAAGGGCATGGTACTCACTAATCTTAAGGATGGTAGTGGGAGACCCTTGGACTCTTCCTCTACGGCCAGACCTGCTATCGCAAGGTCCGATCCTCCACCCTGCCTTACGGCATCTAAATTTGACGGCCTGGAAGCTGAATCCCTGATTCTCAGGGGTAGAGGTCTGTCTCAGAAAGTAATCTCTACCCTAATCAGAGCCAGGAAACCGGTCTCTAGGGTGATTTATTACAGGGTCTGGAAGGCCTATGTAGGCTGGTGTGAGTCCAAGCGATGGCTTTCTCGCAAATTTACCATCGATAGAGTATTAAGTTTTCTCCAGCTAGGAGTGGATAAAGGATTGGCATTAAGCACAATCAAAGGACAGATTTCTGCTCTGTCAGTGTGGTTTCAGCGGCCGCTGGCCACCCACTCGCTGGTTAAGACCTTCCTTCAAGGGGTCTTACGTATTAGACCTCCAGTTAAATCCCCGCTTTGTCCGTGGGATTTAAATCTTGTTCTGTCAAGTTTACAGAAACAACCGTTTGAGCCGTTGGCTGATATTCCTTTGGTTCTACTGACAAGGAAGTTAGTATTTTTGGTTGCCATAGTTTCCGCAAGAAGAGTTTCGGAGCTGGCAGCCTTATCCTGTAAGGAACCATATCTTGTTTTTCATAAGGACAGGGTCGTTCTCCGCCCTCATCCATCCTTCCTTCCGAAGGTCATATCCAGTTTTCATTTGAACCAGGATTTGGTATTACCATCCTTCTTCCCTAAACCTACTTCCAGAAAGGAAGGGTTGCTGCATACCTTGGATATTGTCAGGGCCATGAAGGCCTATCTTAAAGCTACAAAGAAGATCCGGAAGACAGATGTGCTGTTCATTCTACCGGATGGGCCCAAGAAGGGGCAGGCAGCTGCAAAGTCCACCATTTCTAGGTGGATTAAGCAATTAATCACTCAGGCCTACGGCTTGAAAGGGTTGCCTCCTCCAGTATCATTAAAGGCTCATTCTACTAGAGCCATGGGCGCCTCCTGGGCAGCACACCACCAGATCTCTATGGCTCAAGTTTGCAAGGCGGCAACCTGGTCTTCTGTCCACACGTTTACAAAATTCTACAAGTTGGACGTAAGAAGGAATACTGATACTGCCTTCGGGCAGGCAGTGCTGCAGGCTGCAGTTTGAGACCCTCGGATTCCGGGGGCTCCTCTTGTTCGAGTTAAATTTAAAAATTTTATTTTTCTCAACTAAGTTGGATTTATTATGATTTGAGTATATCTCTAAATTAAATCCTTTTGTCTTGGAGATGTTCTCCCTCCCCTCATTGTAAGCATTGCTTTGGGACATCCCATATAGTAATGAATGCCGCTCTGTGTCCCGTGATGTACGATAAAGAAAAAGAGATTTTTAATACAGCTTACCTGTAAAATCTTTTTCTTGGAGTACATCACGGGACACAGAGCTCCCACCCCTCTTTTTTGAGGACCATTTTGGGAGGCATACTGCTTGCTACAAAACTGAGGTACTCCTCCTATGGGAGGGGGTTATATAGGGAGGGGCATTTCCTGTTTGAGATTGCCAGTGTCTACACCTGAAGGTACTCCATATAACCCATATAGTAATGAATGCCGCTCTGTGTCCCGTGATGTACTCCAAGAAAAAGATTTTACAGGTAAGCTGTATTAAAAATCTCTTTTTTTTGTATATGATGCTATTAAAACCGCTTTCATAAAAACATGGCACAAAAAGACTTGCGGCTGTCTTGGCTAAGGGATTCCCACTGTAGTTGTATGAAGGAGGGAGGAAAAGAGGAGGTGTTCACTATGTCCACAGAGGGGCTCAAAGAAACTCCCAATCCCACTGGGGTCAATACAGATCAGGACCGCAAGGACTTGCACCAATTCCTCAGTCAGGAAAAGGGAGAAATTTTAGAACTCTTTAAACATGATTGGTAATTCTTGATGGTTAAGAGTGGATAAATGTTGTGAGGGGGTTATGCTCAGAGCTGGGCTGTTCCATGCTGTCAGAACATGTGTATTGGGAGTTGGAGCACAGGCTGCTGGGAAGGAAGACACAGGGACAGGTGTCGAGGACGGGGTGGACATTCCTGAGGGTCCTGGTAGGTAACATCCTGCTTCTCTATCCAATCCTGCTAGCTGAATTAGACCATCCTCATTTGAGATAGTCTAAAGCAGCCTTTCACAACCACCTTACTCCTGAGGAACCCTTGAAATAATTTGCAGGTTCTCAGAGAGCCCCTGCTAAAAAGAATTGTGCCTACAGCTCATGATACATTTGTGCGATTTTAATTGTCAACCTTTTTTTGAATATACAGTAAGAATAATTAATGTGGGGTATTTGGTGTCCACTCTATCATTTGTAGTCCGTTTGGAAGTAGTGAAAAATTACCCCCTTGCGTTGGTGATCAGTGAAGGCGAGAGATCAATCCACCATTGTTCAAAGCTCAAGGAACCCCCCTAGCAACCTCGTCGGGAACCCTGGTTGAGAAACACTGGCCTAAGTAATAGGGTCCGACCCTTTCCTGTTTAAGCTGTCATCTGCCTCTGAGTCTCCCTTAGCTCTGTCAGGTGAGGCCAGGCCGAGTTCATTATATGATCATTGGGGGCTTCTACATCAACTCTAGACTTTGTGGCCCAGTTCTCCCAATTCCTCACAGATAGACCCTGAAGAGGCTTAAACGCATGCCAGCACCATCTATAACAGGGTCTACGCCTGATCTTCCTGTGACCTTAGTGCAAGCTGTGACCATATCTAACTCGATTCAGTCCCTACATTAAAGTTCTGATGAGACTAATCTTGAGACACCTCAGATTTACTAGAGGTTATTTCTGGCATTATTGACGTAGTGGGTACCATGCTGTATTTGGATGATCGGCCTACTGTCTCCAGCCTCGCTGGAAACACACAAAGGGATCCTGGGCCCCAATTGAGTGTTCTTGAACGTTTCACTTTTGCAAGGCATTTGCTAGACAATGGTCTATACCATACTGTGGATTCACCAGCATCCCACTCTGAGTAACCAGACAGGTGAAGGGCATGCTAAACTTCAAGGATTCTACTGATAGTTTGCTTAGACAGGCTAGGCACTATGTCCTGTATTGACCTAAATCTGCCAAACTCTGGCTGAATGGGTCAGATTTTTCTCAAGATTTGTGAATATCCATCAGCCACAGTTGCCTTACATCAACTAGCAGAGATACAATACTCTTGGTTTGAATCTATATGTAGCGAAGTACATTCAACATCAATTACATGAGGATATACACAGGATTTCCTGCTCCCTCTTTGATTGCTATAAGATTGCTACATTGATTCCTCTTCCTTCTATCTCTGCCACCTCTGGTTTCTTATTTCTCTCAGCAGCTCGAGCTTCAGATGAGACTGGAGGGATAATATATTTTCTCTACTTTTCAATAAGTTTGTTTATTGGTTAATTTCATTCAGGGATTTCCCTGTAATATATATCCCTCCACACTATCTGATATCCGGATGGCCTTTATGTTTATATGTTTTGTATATATTTTTTCTTTATTGTTAGTATGTGGAGGCTGCCTTGCTGGTCTCAATATACCCTATAGTCGGTGAACCGCACTGCAGCCAATCTTTTAATAATATTGTTCCTTATCCAATCAAGTTCTTCCATTATATGTATTATTAATATTTAATTAAAATTTTTCTACCTTTGAATAATTATTTAGTCAGGTGTATTTCCTTATAGTCCTTCTTTTCGGTTTGACCCTCTTGTTCAAACAATTTTTTCATGAATGGGTCAGATGCCTCAAACTGATTTCTCTACTGCCAGGGTAGACCCCTTTTTAATTCTGTGGTGAAGAAGATATCCGATTTCTTCTATTTCAGTTGTGATAGCTTGTTATAAGCATCAAAACTCCTGTCTCGTAGGGGTCTGTTGTGCATACAGATGTGCAAAACATTTTCTTTTTAAGGTGCTGGGATGCCAATACCCCTTCTATCTGGCCTCTGAGGGACCTTGACTTTTTTTTTACCTACCCTGTGTACAACCCTCATGTATGCCGCAGCAGGCCAGAGCATGCTCCTGCCTCAGTACAGGAGGGGGTCGGCTAGCCCACCCACTTACTTTATCCACTTGTGCAGTGGGTGCCCCTAGGCACCCAGAGCCTGACAGCCCACCAGGGTTAAGAGTGAAAAAATGGCAACGTCTGCTGACAAACCTGCATTAAGGGGGAAGAGCCTTGACTCTTGTCTTAAACCTAGTGCTTGTTTCTGGCATCCCCATTGTGGCATACTTGAACGACCCCCTGTGACGAAGGGTAAGTTTAGGGATAGCGTTTTCTTGAAGGACCTAGTGCCTGAAAAATCTGTTTGGATCTAGCCTTCTTAGATTTCAGCTTTGGGATCTACCTGTAGACCAGGGTAATCATCCTCCCCCTTGCTACATAAGTCCACAGTAGGTGGTCCTTTAGGGCCCTCATTATTAAACAAGGAGTTTCCCTCGCTTGAATGAGGATCAAGACTTTGGGATACCCTTCTCTCAGAGACATCTACTTTTTTACCCTTTTCTTCTCAGCCTACCTTAGGAATTGTGTCTGCTGTTGCAGTCTAGTATATTGACTTCTTTAGACCAGGTAGTTCTTGTATCCATGGACTTCTCTCCTGGAGGAGTCATCCTGCCCCAAGCTTTCTTCTGACTGTCCAAACTGTCTAATTCTCTCAGTTTCATGGGATTTTGCCTTTGACAGACATTTAGGCCAGACTCCATTGGATGCCATTGAGATACTACTGTGACGTTACCTCCAAGAAAGTTTGAGAGTTCCTCCTGTATCAGAAATAATAGTCTGGTACCTGTGCTGGTTGGTGTGGTGAGCGATAGTCTAATGCACTTTGATCCCCTTAGGGAAAATTCACTGAACACTGATTCCTCTCGACTAGAAGCCTCTGATCGCAGCTTCTGTATGCTTCTTAGGCTGCATTCACACCTGAGCGACAAAACGCGAGACGCCGGACGCTTCTGCTGCTAGAGGGGAGAATTCCCATTGCTGTCTATGGAGATGGTTCACATCTCATAGACGCCGAACGCCTGTCGCCTGAAAAAAAGTCCCGGACCCTTTTTTTTAGGCGACAGTGGCGTTTTCCCATTGACAGCAATGGGAAGACTTTTGAAAAACAAAAAAATTGAAAGTTTCACACCCGCGGCAAAATACGCTGCTACCGCCGAACGCGGCTGTCGCTCAGGTGTGAATGGGGTCTTAGACTTTTTGTGGCAGGCCAAACTCGTTGGATAAAATACACTAGTTTTCTTCTGCTGGTATCCCCAGACAGGCAGGGAAACGCCTTGCTGACTTTGGGGGACTTGTCCAACCAAGACTAGGTCCTCTTTTCTTGAAGTATTCACAGCCTATTGAAGAAGGCCTAGCGGTTTATTTCTCTATGTTGATTTCCAACCAGGCATATTCTCTTGGTTACACAAATAAGTCTCCTGTTTCTTACCCGTCAGATGCTGACTAATCCTGGATCTGGGGAAGCAGAAATATTCCTTGATTTATAGCTAGGCACAAAGGATAGGCAGGATTGCTTTTCAGCAGGATCGCTTTTCAGCAGGATCCTCTGGGGTTGCTCCAAGGGGATTTCTTGAGTACCAGGGAAAATATCAGCTTTTCTTACCAGTCTATATCATTTACCTTGCCTACCCTTCTGAGATTCTTCCTTGCATCCTATGCCGCGTACACACGATCATTTTTCGGCATTAAAAAAAATAAGTTTTTAAAAACGTCATTTAAAATGATCGTGTGTGGGCTTCACATCGTTTTTCGGCTTCTAAAAAACGACAAAAAAAAATTCAAACATGCTGCATTGAGCTATGAGTAAGCACTGATTGTAGTGCGAAACGTCAGCTGTATGCCCCTGTCTTTGCTGTGATGTGTGGTGTTTGAAAACTTTTATCAGAGGCGATTAAGTTCGCATGTGTTGCGCTATATAAGTTTTCATTAATTCATTCATTCAATAAAAGGCAACCAAGAAGGTTTTTCCAGAGTGCGGCTGTCCAAACATTTCTTTCTACTAATGCTGCATTTTTTCACGTCGTTTTTAAAAATGACGTTTTTCGGGTTGTAAAAAATGATCGTGACGTTTTAAACCCGCGCATGCTCAGAAGCAAGTTGTGAGACGGGAGCGCTCGTTCTGGTAAAACTACTGTTCATAATGGAGTAAGCACATTCATCACGCTGTGTACTAACAAGGAATCAGCTAAAAGCAGCCCAAAGGCGATTAGAACTTCCCCTTTAGAGTGCCGTCGTACGTGTTGTACATCACCGCGTTTTTTTCATCATTTTTGAAAAACGATGGTGTGTGGGCAACGTCGTTTTTAATGATGAAGTTGGAAAAACGTTGTTTTTTTGGACATTTTTAAAAACTACGTTTTTTTTTCAATGCCGAAAAATGATCGTGTGTACGCGGCATTACTCCTTCAGTCATATTGACTTTGTGGGACTGAATTTGTTTTCCCTGGTGGATTGCACACTTTTTAGGCTGCTTTGTCAGGACGTGCCTTTTTTTTCAGATCTCTTCTGGGGGTTTTGACCCCATTGCTTTTGACTACATCAGGTTGCGGGTTCTCTGAAACAAGGTACAATAAAACCAATTCTAAAAAAAAATACCCTCGACACCAAAGACCCAAACAACCGGAGGCCCATAACCGCTCTAAATGTCTTCTCCAAGGTAATAGAGAAAGTAGTTGTACAACAGCTGCAACTGCATTTAGACACCCATAAATTACTCGATCCATTTCAATCAGGCTTCTGTCCGGGTCACGGAACAGAAACGGCGCTGCTCAAAATATGGGATGACGCTCTAGAGGCTGCAGACAAAGGAGAATCTTGTCTCCTGATACTGCTGGACCTAAGCGCGGCTTTTGACACTGTAGACCAGCCCTCAAAATTTCCACTCGCCTACTAGCATTTGGCGAGTGGATTTAAGCTGGGGGCGAGTGATGACAGGGCTGCATGACCAATCTCCCTCCAATCTGTGCCTACACTTAGAGTCCCGATGAGATTGGCGGCCGAAGAGGAAAGGTGCATGCTCAGGAAAAGTAGTCTGTTGAGCCGCGCACAGGCAGAGCAGTACACAGTGCTCTCCTTACAATTCTCATTAAGCCATGGGACCTAACAGTATGACCTCTCTGAGCCTGCCCCCTCCCCCGGGCCCCGACCAATGTAGCTGGAGAGCAGAAAGTAATGAGTGAGGTGGAGGATTGCAACAATTACCACTCCGGTGCAGCGCTCACTGAAAGTTGCCCTGACATGAGAGCGGCAGCCTTCTAGTTTGTGCAGTTTTCTTCTCCTTGTGCTCTATGTAAGTTTAGCCTGATCACTGTAAACAGACTGGTCTCAATGTGTGCTGTGCGCGGTCAGTGTGCGTTGTGCTATGGTGTCAATGGCTGTGCAGTTGTGTGGATCTCAGCGCTGGATTGTACTCCCTCCCGCTGTGCTGCAGCTCCTCTCCTCTCTGCCAGCCTGAATAAAAGGGGGAAGTGGGGACATGCAAGCGTGGAGCCGCACACACAGGCTCCTGATGATGAGATGAATGGGAGAGAGAGGATGGATGGGAGTTGCAGAGGAGACAGCAAGAGAATGGGGAAGAGACCCAGTTCTAGTGCCCTGTCCCTCTGGTCTGCCCCCAGTGCCCTGTCCCTCTGGTCTGCCCCCAGTGCCCTGTCCCTCTGGTCTGCCCCCAGTGCCCTGTCCCTCTGGTCTGCCCCCATTGCCCTGTCCCTCTGGTCTGCCCCCAGTGCCCTGTCCCATTTTGTTAAAGTTGTTGTTGGTAATATTTAATTTTGTAACTTGATTCTGCAT
Organism: Rana temporaria; assembly: GCF_905171775.1. Taxonomy (NCBI): domain Eukaryota; kingdom Metazoa; phylum Chordata; class Amphibia; order Anura; family Ranidae; genus Rana; species Rana temporaria. The sequence continues at coordinate 55,990,776 of NC_053494.1, read as the reverse complement.
AAAACATTGTCATTCCATGAGATAATCTACGAGGGTGTGTTTACGGGTGCAATTAGGCGCAGGGCAGTGTATGAATTAGGTGGGTCAACTGGTGGCGAGTAACTCTTGAGGCCTGGCTAGTGGCTCAGGACTTGAAATTTTGAGCCCTGCTGTAGACCACGGACTACTACTGGCTAGGCTAGCTGAAGTAGCCGGAGTCGCTGAAGGTGTTTTACCCTGGTTCTCCTCCTTCTTGGAAAACCGATCACAAATAGTGAAACTGGGGTCTTTCACTTCTGAAAAACGTACGGTGTCATGCGGAGTCCCTCAGGGATCTCCCTTGTCGCCCGTATTGTTTAATATCTATCTTCGCCCCCTCTTTGAAATCATCAGTAACCAGAAGTTACTTTACCACTCCTATGCAGACGACACACAACTGTATTTCCGCATCTGCAACAAAAAGGATCATTCTCTTGGACTAGAGCAGGGGTCTCAAACTCAAATTACCTGAGGGCCACAAGACAAGTTTTCATATCCCATGGGGGGTCGCATACAAACTTTCAAACTTCAAAAACAACAGTACTGGTGTCAGCGAACGCATTATTAACCCCCAGCACTGGTGTGAGCGGACGCATTTTTACCCCCCAGCACTGGTGTCAGTGGATGCATTATTAACCCTGACCACTACACTGCACACTACACACTGACCACTACACTACACTACACTATGACCACTACACATCCCACTGACCACTACACTACACACTGACCACTCACCATCAGGGCACAGCACATCAGGGCACAGAGCCCAGCACATCAGGGCACATCAGGGTACAGGGCACAGCGCACATCAGGGTACAGGGCACAGCACATCAGGCCACATCAGGCTACAGGGCATGGCACATCAGGACCAGGCACATGGCATATCAGGGCATAGCACATCAGGGTACATGGTACAGCACATCGGGGTACAGAGCCCAGCACATCAGGGTACATGGGGCACATCAGGGTACATGGGGCACATCAGAGCACATGGGGCACATCAGGGTATATGCGGCGCATCAGAGCACATGGGGCACATCCGGGTACATGGGGCGCATTAAGGCACATCAGGGTACATGGGGCACATTGAGGGACATCAGGGTGCATGGGGCACATCCACGGTACATGGGGCACATCAGGGTACATGGGACATATGAGGGCACAATCAGGGTACATGGGGCACATGACTTCACAATCAGGGTACATGGGGCACAATCGGGGTACATGGGGCACATGGGGGCACAATCAGGGTACATGGGGCACAATCAGGGTACATGGGGCACAATCAAAGTACATGGGGCACAATCGGGGTACATGGGGGCACAATTGGGGTACATGGGGCACAATCGGGGTACATGGGGCACAATCAGTGCACATGGGGGCACAATCAGTGCACATTCAGGGTACAGGGGGCACATTCAGGGTACATGGGGCACAATCAGGGCACAATCACGGCACATGTCAGCATTTACTTGTGTTTTTTTCTTCACATGCAGAGTAGCGCAGGAAGCGTCTGTCAATAGTTCACTTCTCAGTCTCACGCTGCGGCTGCTCCTCACCCCCCGGCGCCCCTCCTCTTTCTTCTCGTCCATCCCAGGTGATATCACAAGCAAATGTGATTGGACGAGAAGAGAGGGGGGGGCGCCGGGGGGGCGGGGAGCAGCCGCAGCGTGAGACTGAGAAGTGAACTTATGACAGAGACGCTTCCTGCGCTACTCTGCATGTGAAGGAAATCTACTCCCCCCACTTCCGCGGCCCCCCCCCCCCCCCCCCGCCCTGCCTGCGGGCCATTTTCAACCAGTCCGCGGGCCGCAAATGACCCGCGGGCCGGTACTTTGAGACCACTGGACTAGAGAAATGCCTTACTCTAATAGATAACTGGATGACAAACAGTTATCTTAAACTCAACGGTTCGAAAACAGAACTTCTCCTGTTTCACGCTAACCGGAAAAATCACCCCGCGTCAACATGGACTCCCCCGCCCATTCTAGGTAAAACTATCACCCCTAGCACCAAAGTCAAAAGTCTCGGAGTCATTTTCGATACCTACATGACAATGGATGCACAAATAGGGTCAGTAGTCAGCGGATCCCACCATCTGCTACGCCTACTACACAGACTCACCCCCTTTATCCCGAAAGAAGACATTGCAGTCGTGGTGGGAACAATCATCAATTCCAGACAAGACTACGCAAATGCCCTCTATCTAGGACTCCCCAAATACCAAATCACTCGTCTGCAAGTCGTTCAAAATACGGCCGCTCGACTAGTGACTGGGAAAAAACCATGGGAATCAATCTCACCTTCACTGAGATCCCTTCATTGGTTGCCAGTAAAAGACAGAATCACTTTCAAGGCACTCTGCCTAATACATAAGTGTATTTAAGGCAACGCCCCTCAATATCTATGCGAAAAAATAAAAGCCCATAACCCCAATCGCATTCTGAGATCCACCAATCTAAACCTCCTCCAGATACCCAAAGCCAGATACAAGTCCAAAGGAGATCGAAGATTTGCAGTCCAAGGACCTTGCCTGTGGAATGCACTACCAACCACCATCCGACTGGAGTCGGACCACTTGGCCTTTAGGAGAAAGATTAAAACCCATCAATTCTGAGGTCAAGGGGTTCCTTACCCATGAAATGGATACAGCGCCCAGAGGCGATTCAGTTCGCATGTGTTGTGCTTTACAAGTCTCTCACTCACTCACTCTCTTCCCATAGGTTAATTCACGTTTTGGTCTTTCTAGTGGCTCGTGAGCAGTCCTCCAATTCTGTTCATTGACCCTACGAGAGGTTGCAAATGTATTTGAACAAAAACTGTAATCACATTATTCTGTCTGTAAATAATTTCTAGTCAAGTAATTTTCATTGTCCTTAGTTTCCTGTAATGTCATTTTTGTTTGATCTGTAAGATGACTGTTTTTGATAAAAAATAAATAAAAAAAAAATCATATCATTGTAATGAAGTGTTCCCGGACATGGCCACAAAAGCTCACCAGAAAATGTTGTTTTTCCCAGAGTTTGTTTTATTTCAATTTATCTTGTTTGCACTCACTGCTTTGGTCAATAGATAATTATTTTTACCACTATTTATTATAACCTGGCTTTGTTTATTTTTTTTCACATTGGTGATTTCGAATATGTTTATGGTTTAACTTTGTCATGGAGATACTGTGTTATTAGAGTTTTCTTGTGCATGTGATGCGTTATTAAATTTGCATGAGTTAAAAAAAAATAAAAAATCACGTCAGACAGCTGTAGTATTGTTTTTCCAGCTTTGGTTATATTTTAAGATTATTTTTTTGTACGTATGTGCTTATTTCAGACATGGTATAACACCACTAGGGGGAACCATATTCCCTGAATAGGCTGCTCATGCATTTACTACCATCAATAGAGCGTTTAACTTTAAAAAAAATTGTTGTATCGTAAAATACAATAAAAATGTAATATAGCATAATTAAATGTGTAATTTTTTTGGGTTAGTGAAGTTTTGTTTATTACTGGCACAAATTTCAATACATTTAATCCCTAGTAATCGTTTGGGGTCAATTCACTAAGCGTTAAAAAACTGCAAATAAAATGTGGTAAAATAACGCATGCGGTAAAAGAATTTTGCGTTAAATACCGAATGATTATTTGTTTGATTTAGTGGTAATTCCCGCATTGAGCTTGTTGCCTCATCTGTGAATGTAAAAAAAAATTACGACTATTAAAAATGTTGAAATGATGTCCACCTGTGTGCAATCTAAGTGTCACATGATCTGTCATTACATATACACACCTTTTTGAAAGGCCACAGAGGCTGCAACACCTGAAAAAGAGGCACCACTAACCAAACACTGCCAAGGAACTCTCCAAACAAGTAAGGGACAATGTTGTTGAGAAGTACAAGTCAGGGTTAGGTTATTAAAAAAATATCCAAATCTTTGATGATTCGCTAGGAGCACCATCAAATCTATCATAACCAAATAGAAAGAACATGGCACAGCAGCAAACCTGCCAAGATACAGCCGCACATCAAAACTCACGGACCGGGCAAGGAGGGCATTAATCAGAGAGGCAACACAGAGACCTAAGGTAACTCTGGAGGAGCTGCAGAGTTCCACATGAGAGACTGGAGTATCTGTATGTACATAGGACGACAATAAGCCGTATGCCCCATAGAGTTGGGCTTTATCGCAGAGTGGCCAGTAGAAAGCCATTACTTTCAGTAAAAAACAAAATCGCACATTTTGAGTTTGCGAAAAGGCATGTGGGAAACTCCCAAAATGCATGGAGGAAGGTGCTCTGGTCTGATGAGACTAAAATTTAACTTTTTGGCCATCAGAGAAAATGCTATGTCTGGTGTAAGCCCAACACATCACATCACCCAAAGAACACCATCCCCACAGTGAAACATGGTGGTGGCAGCATCATTCTGTGGGGTAGTTTTTCAGCAGTCGGAACTGGGAAACTGGTCAGAGTTGAGGGAAAGATGGATGGTGCTAAACAGGGCCAGACTGGGAATAAAAACCAGCCCTGGAAAAAAAATGATACCAGCCCCATAACATTATTATACCAGCCCAACAGCATAACGTCATTATTTTCTTGTTCATAAAAGGGAAAACCATACATTTTAAAGCACATTTGAAGAGTGTATTATATATAGATAGGACAGATATGAAAGCACACAGGGCTAGGGATATATAAGAGAAAATTCCAGTTAAAAGTGTAGCAATCATCAAGGGGAACCCCCAGAGACTCTGTGAATGTGAGGGGGGGGGGCGGCTCTGGTGACCAGAGACCACTTTTAAGGGGGGATCCTTTATATTAGAGCCCCCTTACATCACGGTATTCACTCCCCCTTACATCACTGACCCCCCTCAGACTGGCTTGGCGGCACTGATGCTGACCTTCTTTGAGATGCAAGAGATCAATGCAGCCTCACCAGTGCCCATAAAATGCAGCCTCACCAGTGCCCTTTAAATGCAGCCTCACCAGTGCCCATCAAATGCAGCTTATCAGTGCCCACCAAAAGCAGCCCACCTGTGCAATGCCCACCAGATGCAGCCCACCTGTGCAATGCCAACCAAATGTAGCCCACCAGTGCAAAGTCCACCAAATGCAGCCCACATGTGCAGTGCCCACCAAATGCAGCCCACATGTGCAGTGCCCACCAAATGCAGACCACCAGTGCAATGCCCACCAAATGCAACCCACCTGATCAGTGCACACCAGTGCAATGCCCACCAAATGCAGCCTACCAGTGCACTGCCCACCAAATGCAGCCTACCAGTGCACTGCCCACCAAATGCAGCCTACCAGTGCAATGCCCACCAAATGCAGCCCATCTGTGCAGTGCCCACCAATGCAATTCCCACCAAATGCAGCCCACCAGTGCAATGCCCACCTGTGCAGAGCCCACCCAAATCAGCCCACCAAATGCAGTCCATCAGTGCAATGAGAGAGAGAGATTATTATACAGATTACAATTTGCAGGGGCAGCAAGCAAAGGTGACAGAGAGGGGGGGCATCATCCATGAAATGGTGAGAGAGATTATTATTATACAGATTACAATTAAATTGCAGGGGCAGCAAAGGTGACAGAGAGAGGGGAGGGGGGTGCACCGTGCAATGGTGAGAGAGAGAGATTTATTATACAGCTTGCAATATGTTCACCTTAATTGTTCTGCTCCCAGGGCGGCTGACCCCATTCAATTCTCCTGTGCCCTCAATCGTGATTCTGCAGACTGAGACTAGTGGGCGGTACTGGAGCCGCACAGGCCGATGCAAGGGGAAATAAAAAAAAGCAGGTGCCGGATCAGATTAGAAGGCAAGGCATTGCATAGCTGGAAAGTGCAGCGGGAATGACGGCCGCTGCTGTGGCCCGCTGCTGCTTTTTTTACCGACAGCCCCGGAAAGCATTGCATAGTTGGAAAGTGCGGCGGCGATGGCGACCACGGCTGCGGCCCCCCGCTGCTCTTTTAACTGACAGCCACGCAAAGGCGGCCCCAGGGCACTGAGTCTAGGCGGCCTACCGGGAATTGTCCCGGTATCCCGGTAGGCCAGTCCGGCCCTGGTCAGAGGTGTTTTCATAGGGAGACCATGACATGGGCTATAACAATTTTATTGAATACACTACTCACAGAGAGAATGCCCCTAACTGGAAGAGGTGCAGAAGCATACCTCCCTTTTTCTACAAAGATGTCAAGCAGATGCTGAAACACAGGATGCAAGAATGGCAATTGATGAGAGTAAGGCCCCGTACACACCATAGAATCCATCCGCGGATAAATCCGAGCAAATGGGTTTCAGCGGATAGATCCTATGGTGTGTACACGCCAGCGGATCTGTTTCCGCGGATATTTCTCCCCTGGGATGGATTCCAGCAGATCGAATATTCGCTGACATGCAGAACAAATCCATCTGCTGGAGTCCATCCCAACGGATGGATCCGCTGGTCTGTATAGACTCACCGGATCCATCCGTCCGAAGGGATCCCCCGCATGCGTCGTAATGATTCGACGCATGCGTGGAATTCCTTATATGACAGCGTCGCGCACGTCGCCGTGTCATAATCGCGGCGACGGCGCGACACGTCATCTCCAGAGGATTTCGGCGCGGATTTCAATGCGATGGTGTGTACACTCCATCGCATGAAAATCCGCCGAAATCCTCGAGAGGATTTATCCGCGGAAACGGTCCGCTGGACCGTATTCGCGGATAAATTCTATCGTGTGTATGGGGCCTAAGAGCCCATTGCAATCATCTTAATATGGAAGAAGAATGGCGCCCTTCATTTTTGCGTGTACTATATGTGCTTGAATGCCTGAAGGATAGGTGTCACAAGGGACACTTAACCTCTTTCTTGGATTGATGAATCCCTTGCCACCCTAGGACATTTAATATTTGTATATTGATCTCTCCAGTGGTTATTGGAAGATACCTGTTGCCAAGGCATAAAGCACAGACTTTTTATTACCCCCATGGACAGTGGCGGTGCGTCCATAGTGGGCGCAGGAGCGCCGCCCCCTCTCTCCTGCACCCGTCACTCAACAATAGATTTATTCATGCATTGCATTAATATATATATTGTCGCCGCTGCCGTCCACTATTCAGGTGTCCAGCCCCCTGTTGAGCATTGGGCCATCTGAATAACAGCAGTGGGTGTGTTTTAAAAGTGCCTGATTAGAGTCAGAGGCTCTAATCGGCTTCCAAATGGTTAAAAAGAGGGCGCACGGCTGTGCGTTTCCTGTTTAAACAATGCTGTGTTAGGGAATTGCTTCCCTAACACTGACCCGCCTTTCAGCCAATCAGGTGCACCGGGTCTGGTTACCGGTCACCTGATTGGCTGAAGCGACATCGAGGATGGGAGAAGACATCGAGGGAGCGTGGAGGAGGACGGCGCTGACCCGAGGAAGGTAAACTGCCTGTATTTGAGGACTAACTGGATGCATTAGGGGGGGGGGGGGAAACTGCCTGTATTTGAGGACTAGCTGGCTGTATTTGGGGACAAACTGGCTGCATTTGGGGACAAACTGGCTGTATTGGGGACAAACTGGCTGTATTGGGGGACAAACTGGCTGCATTTGGGGACACACTGGCTGTGTTTGGGGACAAACTGGCTGCATTTGGGGGGAAACTGGCTGTATTTAGGTGGAAACTGGCTTTATTTAGGTGGAAACTGGCTGTATTTGGGGACAAACTGGCTGCATTTGGGGACAGACTGGCTGTATTTGGGGACAAACTGGCTGCATTTGGGGGGAAACTGGCTGTATTTGGGGGGAAACTGGCTGCATTTGAGGGGGCAAACTGGCGGCGTTTGATGGGCAAAGTGGCTGCGTTTATTAGGCACAGTGTGGCAATTAATGGTTTTTTTTGTTTGTTTGCGCAAAAGGAATTGTCTCTGTGACACTTTTTTGGTGAATGGGTAGGAGTACCCCTACTCATTCACATAGGGCGGGTGTGATCTGGTGCCCCTCCCCCCAAAAAAAATTGAGCACCAGCCGCAACTGCCCATGGAGTTGTGTCAGTTCCAGTAACCTGACTTATATAGATCGGGGTAGGAAAACTTCGACCCTCCAGCTGTTGTGGAAGTACTTCACCTATGGGACTAATGCTTGTGGGTGTCAGTGCCTTGCAATTTGCCATGGTACATGTAGTCACACAAGAGCTGGAGGGCTAAAACTTGCCCAACCCATAATGGTATTCTCTGCCAATTTCAAGGAATGTATTGCCTACATAGATGCTGAGCTTGCATTGCTGCACCAGTATGGGCTAAACCCGAAATCCAAGAAGTGTAATTTATTCAAGTGCTTCTGGGAAGCATAGTCTCCAGGCAAGGCGTGCTCCTCAACCTTGAGAAAAAGTGGAAGTGCATGGCTGAAGTGAGAAATGTTCTAGGGTTGGGTGATATCATTGATGTTTCATCACCCACTATGCATACTACTTTGCCTTGAACCAAAGGTAACACAGGGTAGACTAGATAGGGGGCCACACAAAGGTGGAATGGGGACCAAAACAACAGGGAGTGTTTGGCTTTTTGAAGCAGCAGCTAATGTTGGCCCCTGTACTGAGCTTTGCTTTCTTCTTCAATCCATTCCAGTTAAGAACCAACATCAGTACCCAGGGCTTAGAGCAGGGATCAGCAACCTGGAGCACTCCAGCTGTTGCAGAACTACAAGTCCTATCGGGCCTCTGGGAGTAATTGTAACTGCCAGCCTTGCTATGCCTCATGGGAAATGTAGTTCCACAACAGCTGGAGGGCTACTGGTTGCCTACTTCTGGCCTAGAGGCTCTCTCACATGTACAAGGCAGTCAGGAAAGGGTCATCGATTACACCAGTTTCAGCCTTCATGCAGTTTTAGCGGCACTTCAGTTTGAAAGGGGTCTCTGGGGGGCTGAATACAAATGCACGCCACACTTTTCAGATATTGATTTGTAAAAAATATTGAAAACCATTTCTAATTTTCCTTCCACTTCACAATTATGTGCCACTTTGTGTTGGTCTATCACATAAATTCACAATAAAATACATTAAAGTTTTTGTAACATGAAAAAATGTGGGAAATGTCAAGGGGTATGAATGCTTTTTCAAGGCACTGTAGCAGGCTGACCATGTGCCACTTCGTAAAATAGTGGTTTACACCACTTTTTCTAGGTAGCGAGCACACTAATGGCCCAAGTGTGAGAGCTAGAGTTAGAGCTCAGGGTCCCACTCTCTTGAACGGGTCGGTGTCTGTAAGAGAGACACGGGTGCTGGTGTGCATCATGGTGTCCAGGTCATGACTAGTGTAGTTCCAATAGTGCAACCTTCCCTTAACCCCCCCATTGTAACCTTCCCCTTTTACCCCTATTTACCACCCCTCTTGACCCAGTAACGAGATCGACACAGTAAATTGGAGTAAAATTGGCCACAACAGCCATTTGTATTTTTATAACCAAAATTAAATATTTTACCAAATTTTAGATAATAAGAATTTCCAACAATTCCAACTTTAATATTAACAATATTTTACCAAACACTTTATTATTATTAACACCAGTCCCAATTGATCTTCGATAGTAAACCCCCATTAACCCTTTCCTTCACCACCACACTGCGGTACCATTACTATACCAGGCCTCCAGCCAGCTCCAGCTCGGAGACACCCCTTTTTAACCCGCAGTGCACCGTAACCATATTACAGCGGACACTGTTCCACTGCAATAACCCCATAAGAGGCCCATCCCACCGATGAGCCCCCCCCAACCATTTCCATTCCATCAGTTAACTGTCACCATCAAAGACCAAGGACACCGCCACTGCTGTCGTGAAAACCCTTCCACCGACCTGAAAGAAAAGAAAACAGACGCACAACACCCAACATCAAACAAAACAAGGGAGGGTGGGTGGGAAAACCTGCCTCCCTGTGTCTAATCCTCCCGTACTGTGCACGTGGGCCACCCCGCCTCAATATATATACTGCTCCTCCCCCTTCAGAGAACTCATCCTACAGCCACTCCCCTGAGAGCACCTCCTTCACCTTAACCCCTCGTTGCCCTCCTCCACACTAGTCATGCCCAGCCCTCCGTTATTCCTCCTTTTGTCCCTGTCACTCCGGGCCTCACTGGACAGAGCAGAGGGCGAGCCTGAGAGAGAGTCCATGAGGGACAGAAGCAACAAGGAAGCTGTACTGAGTCCATGATGGACAAGAGCAGCTAGAAAGCTGTAAGGAAGAGGCAGAGATGAGGTGCAGCGTTTGTGCATAAACAATGGCCAAGAGGACCAAAAGGGTACTAATGTTCAGGAGGTACCCTGAAAAGATACTTGGAGCAGTAAAGCTGTCACAAGAAGCACAGGAGGCTGAATCGATTCGATTGCCTTCCTGCTCCTCCTCTGTTTCTGAGTCTATATTACTTTCAGTCCTAAAAAAAGAAATATATAAAAAAATATATATAAATATAAGATATAATCCTTATTAATTATAAATTAAAGCTCTACAAGTTTTTATACCTACTCCCTCAACTCTATCACTGGCTTTAGAAATTCCAGCTCATAATAGTGGCAGTACATTCTGACTTTCTTGGCACTGGACCCACTCTTTGATTTCCTCTGCCTCTTCAACTCCCTCCTAAAATTGTCCTTCAAAGTCTTCCAACGTTTTTTCAGTTGTTCCACCAAAAGATAGGAAATGATTTCTTCTTTTTATTTACAGATATCTTGCACAGGAAATAGCTACACATCACTACAATATGAATTTCGCACAGGAATATCGACTATAAGTGAGATTGTGAAGCTAACGTGTGATGCTATCTGGAATCTAAAGAAGGAACTCTTGCCAATTCCATTCCAAACAAAGAGACGTGGTAAGATGCAGCCAAGCATTTCTGGAATAAAACAAACTTTCCTAACTGCCTGGGAGCCATTGATGGCAAACACATTAGGGTTATAAAACCCTGCCATAGTGGAAGCAGATATTTCAATTACAAAAATGGGTGTTGTAGATGCAGACTACAAATTCCTCTTTGTCGACATAGGAGTATTTGGAAGTTGTGCAGACTCAACTGTCTTCCAGAATTTCACATTTGGAAAGCGGCTAGCTCCAAATAACCTAGATTTACCTGAGAACAAACCACTACCTGGTACAAAAAATCCAGATATGACTTTTGTTTTCGTGGCTGATGAGACATTCGCTATTAACGAACACCTAAAGAAGCCATACTCACAGGCTAGTCGAATGTGCTTTTGGAAAACTTGCCAACAAATGGCAAATTTAAACACAAACCATTAAATCTGAAGATAGAAAATGCGAGTGAAGTAATAAAAGCAGCATGCGTGCTACATAATCTGGTATGGGAGAGAGACAGCGTGAATTTTGGGGACACATTGGCACACAATTTAGAACCAGCTGATTTTGTTTACGTTCGTGGTCCAACAGTTGGTTTCACAATAAGGGATCAATTGGCTGACTATTTTATGAGCCCTGATGGTGAACTTAGTTGGCAAGGTGATATGATATAACCCTTTCCCAAATCCACAATTAAAACCAACAATTTCTTCAATTCTAAGATACTGTGATAAAGGGGTTGTAAAGGTAAAAAAATGTTTCCCTAAATAGCTTCCTTTACCTTAGTGCAGTCCTCCTTCATTTACCTCATCCTTCGATTTTGCTTTTAAATGTCCTTATTTCTTCTGAGAAATCCTCACTTCCTGTTCTTCTGTCTGTAACTACACACCGTAATGCAAGGCTTTCTCCCTGGTGTGGAGAAAGCCTCTTGAGGGAGGAGGGGGCGAGCAGGAGTGTCAGGACGCCCACTTAACACACAGCTCCTTTCTCTATCTGCAAAGTAGAGAGTGTCCTGACACTCTTGCTCACCCCCTCCCCCCTCAAGAGGCTTTCTCCACACCAGGGAAAAAGCCTTGCATTACGGTGTGTAGTTACAGACAGAAAAACAGGAAGTGATGATTTCTCAGAAGAAATAAGGACATTTAAAAGCAAAATCGATGGATGAGGTAAGTGAAGGAGGACTGCACTAAGGTAAAGGAAGCTATTTAGGGGGAAAAAATTGCTTTACAACCCCTTTAAGCTCTGTGGTAATATTTGTAAGTAGTTGTTTTTGTTTAACAACGTTAGTATTCTCATATACGATTAAACTTTAAAGACGGTCATATTGATGTGACCATTTTTATGAAACTTTTATAATATGATTCTTACCTTCTTTTAGAAAGTGTTTTGTATAATTCATTATTACATGGTTTGTACATGGCATTGAACCAAGTTAGTAAATTTACTGTCAAATTATGTTCGGAGTACCTTATTTTGTGTTGAGAACATACTTTGAAAAAAAAATATATATATATATATTTGTTGATTATGTGTCATATAATAAACATAATAAAATATTAGTGTTTTTTGTCTTTTATCTATGTAACATTAATAATTATAACATTATTACAAAAATATGAATATTGACTATAGAATAGGGGTTAGGACTTTGGGACTAGTGGGAGTGGGATTAGGGTTAAGGATTTGGGACTAGTGGGAGTGGGATTAGGGTTATGGTTTGGGATTTGGGACTAGTTTGAGTGGGATTAGGGTTAAGGGTTAGGGATTTGGGACTAGTTTTAAGGCTAAAGGCCCATACACGCGGTCAGACTTTTTGCCAACAAACTTCAAAATCAGCAAGTTTTCAAATTAGTCCGACCGTGTACACGCTCCATCGGACCAACTTTTTCGGGTTTCATCGGACAAAAAGTTTGGTCTGCAAACGGACAAACTTTTCGGCAACAAAAGTCTGATGGTGCCTAGTCCGACCGTGTGTGTACAGCAAGCCATCGGACTTTTGTACAAAGTGCAAATACGCATGCTCAGAACCATGTTAATGTTAAAATCAACCAACAATAGCAGAAGTTAACCAAAGGGTGGCGGAAAAGAGCAGAAAAGAGCAGAAAAAACATGTGATGTTGGGAAAGTTTTAGAAAAGTTTGCAGAAAAGTCAGAGCGTGTGTATGCTATGGGTGTGACCGGACAACTCCCTTCGGACAAAAATACAAGGGAAAGTTTGTTTGATGTCCGACCGTGTGTACGAGGCTTAAGACTAAAGTTTTAAGGCTTTTTTAAGCACCTCTGTGTGAAAAGGCTAGGGATTTGGGACTAGTGGGAGTGGGATTAAGGTTAAGAGTTTGGGTTTTGGGACTAGTGGGAGCAAGATTCGGAATAGGGATTTTGGACTAGTGGAATTAGGGATTTGGGACTAGTGAGAGTGGGGTTAGGGATTTGGGACTAGTGGGAGTGGGATTGGGGTTAGGAATATGGGACTAGTGGGAGTGGTATTAGGGTTTGGGATTTGGGACTAGTGGGCGTGGGATTAGAGTTAAGAGTTGGGGTTTTGAGACTAGTGGGAGTGGGATTAGGGTTAGGGATTTGGGACTAGTGGGAGTGGCATTAGGGTTAGGGATTTGGGACTAGTGGGAGTGGGATTGGGGTTAGGGATTTGGGACTAGTGGGAGTGGGATTAGGGTTAGGGACTAGTGGGAGCAGGGTTAGGGTTTGGGATTCGGGACTAGTGGGAGTGGGATTAGGGTTAGGGATTTGGGACTAGTGGGAGTGAGATTAGGATTAGGGATTTGGGACTAGTGGGAGTGAGGTTAGGGATTTGGGACTAGTGGGAGTGGGATTGTGATTAGGGATTTGGGACGAGTGGGATTAGGGTTAGGGATTTGGGACTAGTGGGGTTAGGGATTCGGCACTAGTAGGAGTGGGATAAGGGTTTAAAGTTGGGGTTTTGGGACTGGTGGAAGCGGGATTCGGGTTAGGGATTTGGGACTAGCGGGAGTGAGATTAGGGTTAGGGATTTGGGACTAGTGGGATGAGGGTTAGGGATTTTGGACTAGTGGGAGCAGGATTAGGGTTAGGGATTTGGGACTAGTGGGAACAAAATTAGGGTTAGAGTTGGGGTTTTGGGATTAGTGGGAGTGAGATTTGAGACTAGTAAAATCGGGGTTAGGGTTAGGGATTTGGGACTAGTGGGAGCAGGATTAGGGTTAGAGTTGGGGTTTTGGGACTAGTGGGAATGAGATTTGGGACTAGTGAGAGCGGGGTTAGGGATTTGAGACTAGTGGAACCAGGATTAGGGTTAGGGTTGAGACTAGTGGGATTAGGAATTGGGATATAGAAATTTACGTTGCAATGCTCATCCGAGTGTAATTTATGAACTTGTCAGGGTGCACTCATATAGCAATGCAAATTATCTGCTTGAGGTGTGTGCTTGGAGGATGGGATGCACCCAATAGCGACGTTGCTGCCTCTGTTGATGGATATTCTCCCAATAGAGTAGCATAAACAACCTAAGCTCTAGAAAATAGGATTTTTTGTACTCACCGTAAAATCCCTTTCTCTGAAGTCCATGGACGGACACAGCTCCTTAAATCTTGACAAGTGGGGTTCTGTTCCCTGTTTACAGGAGAGGACTAGGCAGAAACATGTTAAATAGTTAAATACATGTTACATTAACAGAGTTGAACAGCCCCGCCCAGGGGGCGGTCCCTCCAGACATAACCCTCCTCACTGTAGCATGCAGCCTCAGTTAGTAACAAGCAGTACAAACCTAAAAAGGAGGGGTGGGAGCTGTGTCCGTCCATGGACTTCAGAGGAAAGGATTTTACGCTGAGTACAAAAAATCCTATTTTCTCTTATTGTCCATGGACGAACACAGCTCCTTAAATCTTGACAAGTGGGACGTCCCCAAGCAGTGTCAAAAAACGAGGGGTGGGAAATATATCAGTAAAACCAGATCGGTCGACCACAAGGAGAAGCATAGCCTAAACGCCTAAAATAGTAGGACAATGCAATGTTAGCAATGCAGCAACCCACCGAAGCAGGAGGGACTGTACTTACCTGTACAAGCGAGGACTCGCTGACGCATTCCTGACAGAACTACAACCGAAATGGAGGTAGCTGTTGGCCCAGTCCACTGTGAGTGAGACAACACCACAGCCCAGTCATATGTGGACCTCGGAGCAAAGCTCACCGGCCCCCCCAGGAGTCATTGGGTATGGCGTGGCAGACTCAGCCTCCTTGCAAAGGTGTGTCCACGCTTGCTGGTCGGACTGAGTAGACTACAAGGATCTATATTATCCAGCCTGTCTCTCAGCCGACAGTTGAAAGAAGATTCTTCAAGAAAAAGTAAAATAAAATTTCTCCTCAGGGCGCTGGGCCCAAAGGGAGCCATACGTCCTTCTCCTTGCTAGGCAGAACGAAACTGAGGCTGCATGTTACAGTGAGGAGGGTTATGTCTGGAGGGACCGGCCCCCTGGGCGGGGCTGTTCAACTCTGTTAATGTAACATGTATTTAACTATTTAACATGTTTCTGCCTAGTCCTCTCCTGTAAAAACGGAACATAACCCCACTTGTCAAGATTTAAGGAGCTGTGTCCGTCCAGGAACGATAAGAGAAATTCCATCATCTCTCTGTACCCTCTCTCACCTCCACAAGATACAAGGAAGTTCACAGGAAGTTATGTAGGGAGGTGAGGTTGTTACCATTAAAACGCCAGCACTGTGCACCAATTTTAAAATGCAGTAATAGCGCTAAG
The DNA here is from genome assembly GCF_905171775.1 of Rana temporaria. NCBI lineage: Eukaryota > Metazoa > Chordata > Amphibia > Anura > Ranidae > Rana > Rana temporaria. The sequence continues at coordinate 55,975,194 of NC_053494.1, read as the reverse complement.
GAGCTTTAAGGCTTTTTAAAGCACCTCTGTGTGAAAAGGCTCTTAGCAATTTACACGGTTGATGATTAAAAGAGGCCCATCTAAGTATGCAGGCATCTGGGGTAAAGCTGTCCACATATGCCTCGTTTCCACTGAGCGGATCGGTTCGGTACGGTTCGGTACGCTATTTTGGGTGTTTCCATTATGAAAGCGTGCCATGAAAGCGAACCGTACCGTACCATTCTGGGTCCTGCTTCAGATGTGGGGCCATAGAAATGGAACGGTTCCATTAGGGCGGACCTACAAATACATCTCACTGATTGGTGGACGCACTAGGCATTTTTTCTAAATCCTGTATGGTCCCGACGTTCCGATTTGCAGTGGAAACACTCATGAGAATAGACCGGTCCATTCTAAACCGTTCCAAACATACTGACCCGAACCGTTCCGTTCAGTGGAAACAAGGCAATAGACTCCCCACTGTAATATCCACGTCATCTCCCCCACTGTAATGTCCATGTCATCTCCGCACTGTAATATCCATGTCATCTCCGCACTGTAATATCCATGTCATCTCCGCACTGTAATGTAAGGTGACCAGACTTTTAAAATGAAATCAGGGGACATATTTTTTCTTTACTAGTAATGGCAGAGTGACTCTCTGCCCGTCGCCGCCCGCCTTACAGCCTCTCAAGTCTTACTCTTCGGGCCCCGGCTACTACTGGATGGGGAGCGGAGGAAGATCACTCCACCAGGGAAGGCAAGGAGATAGCCAGTTGACTGGCCAGGATTTGAGCCAAGGCAGAAGAACATGCGAGCGGAGCTGAATGGGCATGTGCCCGAAACTGAAGAAATATTCCCTCTGCTCCGACGAGCACATGATCATCAGAAAGGGGCACAGATAATGGGAAAAATACAATCCCCCTATGCTAGTAGGCACGGCGGAGCGGGGTGTGTAATTCTAATTTTTTTATTTTAATTCTGCACTGATTGTCTTTGAAATTGCCCCTGCCCCCTATTAAATCCAATCTGGGGACAAAAACAGGGACAGACTTGGTCCGGGGACAGTGTCCTTAATCAGGGGACTGTCCCCTGAAACTGGGGATGTCTGGTCACCCTACTGTAATGTCCATGTCATCTCCGCACTGTAATATCCATGTCATCTCCGCACTGTAATGTCCATGTCATCTCCGCACTGTAATGTCCATGTCATCTCCGCACTGTAATGTCCATGTCATCTTCGCACTGTAATATCCACAATTCTCCCCCTGTACCCATTTCCCCCCTGTAATGTCCACATCTCCCCACATCTCACCTAGGCCGCCGCTGGGTGTACCAAGATGGCTGCCGCTACAGAGCTAGGTGGGTGATCTGAATGCAGCGGCCCGTTCGGATCACGGATCAATGATGATCCGTTGCACCTCTACCCATCAGTGTCGCCCATCAGTGACCATCAGTGCCACATATTAGTGCCACCTATCAGGGATCATAAGTGCAGCATATAAGTGCCGCCTCCTCAGTGCCCATCATGCTGCCTCCTTAGTGCCGCCTCATCAGTGCACATCAGTGAAGGAGCAAAAATTACTTGTATACAAAATTTACTGACAGAAACAAAGAAAAACGTTTTTTCCCAAAAATTACGCTTTTTATTTTTTTTGTAGAAAATAAAAAAAAACAGCAGTGATTAAATACCACCAAAAGAAAGCTCCATTTGTGTGAAGAAAATTATCAAATCTTCACATAGTTACAGAATAGCATGACCGCCCAATTGTCATTCAAAGTGTGACAGCTCTGAAAGCTGAAAAATGGCTTGGGCAGGAAGGGGGTGTAAGTGCCCGGTATTGAGGTGGTTAAATGTAACCATATTGCTACACTTGGAGGCGATTCTCTTCTCTTTTATACTCTGTTGTGATATGACGCTACTCTTATATAAAGACATCACTTGTATATCAAGTCAAAATGTATTAAAAAATGTAGCTTGTCCTGCAAAACGTTCTCAAATCAAGTTACTCTCAAACCAAGGTTTTAAGATAGATATATATATCTTGACCACCCCCTCAACTTTTTTTTGCCATTTTCCTGGGTCGTGTTTTGTACAAAACCATATCCTAGTTGTCATAGAGCAGTTTCCAGTCCTCTGATGGTGGACTGAAACCCCCAACCCCCCCACCACCACCACACAACACCTGAAACTGAGCAGCTGGAGGAACACACAGCAACACCAGACTGCGCTCCTTGTTGCTAGGCAGACAGATAGCTCTTTGTTGCTAGGCAGAGCATGGTCGCTGTCAGCTTCCGTAGTAACAAAGTGACGGGAGAGCCAGGTTGGGTGGAGGAGGAGGAGGAGGACTAATGAGTCATGTTTACTTCCGGGGGTCTCTCCGGAGAAGGGGGATTGAGTTCCGGGGCAGTGTCCGACCCGGTCCTCATCGCTGGGTTGTTTGTTTTATATGCCAAGGGATCTCCCCCTCTCACACGGAGCGGACAGCGGCGGGGGGGGGGGGGAGATATGGATAAACTGACCATGGGGTTTGGGACTAGTGGGAGCGGGATTAGGGTTAGGGATTTGGGACTAGTGGGAGCGGGATTAGGGTTAGGGATTTGGGACTAGTGGGAGTGAGATTAGGGTTAGGGATTTGGGACTAGTGGGATTAAGGTTGGGGATTTGGGACTAGTGGGAGTGGGATTGTGGTTAGGGATTTGGGACGAGTGGGATTAGGGTTAGGGATTTGGGACTAGTGGGGTTAGGGTTAGGGATTCGGGACTAGTAGGAGTGGGATAAGGGTTTAGAGCTGGGGTTTTGGGACTAGTGGGAGCGGGATTAGGGTTAGGGATTTGGGACTAGTGGGAGCAGGATTAGGGTTAGGGATTTGGGACTATTGGGAACTAAATTAGGGTGAGGCCTCGTACACACGACAGAGTTTCTCGGCAGAATTCAGCGAGAAACTCGGTCAGAGCCGGATTCTGCCGAGAAACTCTGTCGTGTGTACACTTTCGGCCCGATGGAGCCGCCAAGGAACTCGTCGAGAAAATAGAGAACATGTTCTCTATTTTCTCGTTGTTCTATGGGAGAACTCGGCCCGCCGAGCTCCTCGGCGGCTTCAGGGCTGAACTCGCCGAGGAACTCGACGTGTTTGGCACGTCGAGTTCCTCGGCCGTGTGTACGAGGCCTTAGAGTTGGGGTTTTGGGACTAGTGGGAGTGAGATTTGAGACTAGTAAGATCAGGGTTATGGTTAGGGATTTGGTACTAGTTGGAGCAGGATTAGGGTTAGGGATTTGGGACTAGTGAGATTAGGGTTAGAGATTTGGGACTAGTGGGAGCAGGATTAGGGTTAGGCATTTGGGACTAGTGGGAACAAAATTAGGGTTATAGTTGGGGTTTTGGGACTAGTGGGAGTGAGATTTGAGACTAGTAAAATCGGGGTTAGGGTTATGCCACGTACACACGATCCCAAAATTGGACGACAGATCGTCCGACTTTTTTCGTTTACTAGTCGCAAGTAGAAATTGAATAGGTTACTAAAGTCACGAAACTTCTCGTTTGACAGAAAAAAAAAACGGAAGTGATGTCATGTGTTGTAATGTATTTGTGTAGTATTTTCGGACGACAACTGTACTGACCAAACGACAATCGTACGATCTGGTATCGTACGAGGAAAATTTACGTGCATGTCCGATAAAATAATATCGGATGAACTAAAATGATCGGCTCGTCCAGCGCTGTACTAACGATCCGATTATCGGACGATTCTTCCTCAGACGACATTTTTCGTACAATATTCGGATCGTGTGTACGTGGCATTAGGGATTTGGGACTAGTGGGAGCGGGATTAGGGTTAGAGTTGGGGTTTTTGGACTAGTGGGTGTGAGATTTGAGACTAGTAAGATCGGGGTTAGGGATTTGGGACTAGTGGGAGTGAGATTTGAGACTAGTAAGATCGGGGTTAGGGTTAGGGATAGGGATTTGAGACTAGTAAGATCGGGGTTAGGGATTTGGGACTAGTGGGAGTGAGATTTGAGACTAGTAAGATCGGGGTTAGGGATTTGGGACTAGTGGGAGTGAGATTTGAGACTAGTAAGATCGGGGTTAGGGTTAGGGATTTGAGACTAGTAAGATCGGGGTTAGGGTTAGGGATTTGAGACTAGTAAAATCGGGGTTAGGGTTAGGGATTTGAGACTAGTAAGATCGGGGTTAGGGATTTGGGACTAGTGGGAGTGAGATTTGAGACTAGTAAGATCGGGGTTAGGGTTAGGGATTTGAGACTAGTAAGATCGGGGTTAGGGTTAGGGATTTGAGACTAGTAAAATCGGGGTTAGGGTTAGGGATTTGAGACTAGTAAGATCGGGGTTAGGGTTAGGGATTTGAGACTAGTAAGATCGGGGTTAGGGATTTGGGACTAGTGGGAGTGAGATTTGAGACTAGTAAGATCGGGGTTAGGGTTAGGGATAGGGATTTGAGACTAGTAAGATTGGGGTTAGGGATTTGGGACTAGTGGGAGTGAGATTTGAGACTAGTAAGATCGGGGTTAGGGATTTGAGACTAGTAAGATTGGGGTTAGGGATTTGAGACTAGTAAGATCGGGGTTAGGGTTAGGGATTTGAGACTAGTAAGATCGGGGTTAGGGTTAGGGATAGGGATTTGAGACTAGTAAGATCGGGGTTAGGGATTTGGGACTAGTGGGAGTGAGATTTGAGACTAGTAAGATCGGGGTTAGGGTTAGGGATTTGAGACTAGTAAGATCGGGGTTAGGGATTTGGGACTAGTGGGAGCAGGAGTTTATACTCTGTTGTGATATGACGCTACTCTTATATCAAGAAATCACTTGTATATCAAGTCAAAATTTATTAAAAAATGTAACTTGTCCTGCAAAACGCTCTCAAATCAAGTTACTCTCAAACCAAGGTTTTAAGATAGATAGATATATATATCTTGACCACCCCCTCAACTTTTTGTTTGCCATTTTCCTGGGTCGTGTTTTGTACAAAACCATATCCTAGTTGTCATAGAGCAGTTTCCAGTCCTCTGATGGTGGACTGGAACCCCCGCCACACAACACCTAGGAGAGAAGAGACAAGTGTGAACTGAAACTGAGCAGCTGGAGGAACACACAGCAACACCAGACGGCGCTCCTTGTTGCTAGGCAGAGCATGGTCGCTGTCAGCTTCCGTAGTAACAAGGTGACGGGAGAGCCAGGTTGGGTGGAGGAGGAGGAGGACTAAATGAGTCATGTTTACTTCCGGGGGTCTCTCCTGAGAAGGGGGATAGAGTTCCGGGGCAGTGTCCGGCCCGGTCCTCAGCGCTGGGTTGTTTGTCTTGTATGCGGAGGGATCTCCCCCCTCCGTGTGAGAGGGGAGCGGACAGCGGCGGGGGGGGGGAAAGATATGGATAAACTGACCATCATTTCAGGATGTCTGTTTCTGGCCGCCGATATCTTCGCCATCGCCAGCATCGCCAACCCGGACTGGATCAACACCGGCGAGTCTGCGGGTGAGCGGGGGGCACCGGGGGCATCAGGGTGTGCGGAGACTGGCCGGGGTGTGCGGGCTGTCATATCCGAGACATGGGGATGTGTGTGGAGGAATGTCATGTACAAAGAGTGTGGAGCCCTGGGGAGAAGGTGATGTACAGAGAGACATGGTGGGCACAGAGTGATGGGGATGGGCAGGGGGCAAAGAGTAGTGGTGGAGTTCATAGAGCGATGGTGATGTGCAGGGGGCAAAGAGTAGTGGTGGTATTTGGGGAGCAATGATAATAAAGCATGCCAGGGGCAATGGTGATGTGCAAGACGTTATGGTGGTGCACAAAGAGAATAGTGTTCAGAGAGCAATGGTGACAAGAAGTGCAAGGGGCAATCGTGATGCACGAACAGCGATTGTGATCAGAGTGTCATGACGATGTACCAAGAGTAGTCGTGATCAGAGGGTCATGGCGACGTACCAAGAGTAGTCGTGATCAGAGGGTCATGGCGACGTACCAAGAGTAGTCGTGATCAGAGGGTCATGGTGACGTACCAAGAGTAGTCGTGATCAGAGGGTCATGGCGACGTACCAAGAGTAGTCCGTGTTCAGAGAGTCATGGCGATGTACCAAGAGTAGTCGTGATCAGAGGGTCATGGCGATGTACCAAGAGTAGTCGTGATCAGAGGGTCATGGCGACGTACCAAGAGTAGTCGTGATCAGAGGGTCATGGTGACGTACCAAGAGTAGTCGTGATCAGAGAGTCATGGCGATGTACCAAGAGTAGTCGTGATCAGAGAGTCATGGCGATGTACCAAGAGTAGTCGTGATCAGAGAGTCATGGCGACGTACCAAGAGTAGTCGTGATCAGAGGGTCATGGCGACGTACCAAGAGTAGTCGTGATCAGAGGGTCATGGTGACGTACCAAGAGTAGTCGTGATCAGAGGGTCATGGCGACGTACCAAGAGTAGTCCGTGTTCAGAGAGTCATGGCGATGTACCAAGAGTAGTCGTGATCAGAGGGTCATGGCGATGTACCAAGAGTAGTCGTGATCAGAGGGTCATGGCGACGTACCAAGAGTAGTCGTGATCAGAGGGTCATGGTGACGTACCAAGAGTAGTCGTGATCAGAGAGTCATGGCGATGTACCAAGAGTAGTCGTGATCAGAGAGTCATGGCGATGTACCAAGAGTAGTCGTGATCAGAGAGTCATGGCGATGTACCAAGAGTAGTCGTGATCAGAGAGTCATGGCGATGTACCAAGAGTAGTCGTGATCAGAGAGTCATGGCGATGTACCAAGAGTAGTCGTGATCAGAGAGTCATGGCGATGTACCAAGAGTAGTCGTGATCAGAGAGTCATGGCGATGTACCAAGAGTAGTCGTGATCAGAGAGTCATGGCGATGTACCAAGAGTAGTCGTGATCAGAGGGTCATGGCGACGTACCAAGAGTAGTCGTGATCAGAGAGTCATGGCGATGTACCAAGAGTAGTTGCGCTCAGAGAGTCATGGTGATTTGCAGGGAGAATTGGTGATAAGGAGTACAGAGTGTGATGTGATAGGAGCAATGTGATATGAGAGCGAAGATGATGAATGAGGAACGGTGGTGCGCATGGTGATAAGGAGTCAAAGAACGATGGTGAAGTGCAAGAAGTAATGTGAGTGTTGGTGGTGTGTAGGGGGCAAAGATGGTGTGCGAAGTGTAGTGGTGGTGTTCAGAGAGCAGTGATAATAAGATGTAATCATGACACGCAAGGAACGATGTGATAAAAGAGTGATGGTGGTCACAGGTGGCAACGAAGGTGCACAGAGAGCAATGGTAGTGGTCGGAGAAAAATGGCAATGTGCAGGCGGAATTGCTCATAAGCAGGCCAGAGTGTGATGGTGATGGGCAGAGAGTAGTGCAACGAACAATGGTGATGTGCAAGAAGTAATGTGATGATTGGGGGGCAAAGAGAATGCCGGTGTTCAGAGAGCAATGTTGATGAGGAGTGATTTGATACGTGTGTGATGTGCAAAGAGTAGTAAAGATGAGCTCAGGTGTGTTCGCAACCCCACGTGCCCGATCCCGCCAGGAAGCTGACACTGCGCAGTGCTAATCACAGGCAGTGAGACGTTTTCCGATTCCGCAGCTGCAGAGATCGGTAAATGTCTAACTGCCTGTCATTAGCGCTGTGCAGTATCCGCTTCCTGGCGGCCTCAGCATTTGGGGTTGTGAACACGCCTGAGCCCGTAGCAGGTGATGGTGTGTAGGGGGGGTGACGATAGTGTGCAAAGAGTAGAGGCGGTGATGATATCTCAGAACGATGGTGATAAGGAGTCAAAGAGTGATGGTGACCTCAGCGTGATGGTGAAGTGAGTAGTGCAAGCAGTAATGTGGTGTATTAGGTGTGTAATGGTGATAAGAAGTGCAATGAGCGATGATGGTGATCAGGGAGCCGAGGTTGGTGTGTAAAGATTAGTGGTGGTATTCAGAGAGTAATGGTGATAAGAAGTGCAATGAGGACGCAGTTGCTGAGGGCTGAAAGCGGTGTGTCCTGCAGGTGATGTAGTGGCCAAGAAGGTGGTAACTGCAGTGCCTTTCAGGAGATGGGTATCTGACACACTGGAAGTGTTTGATAGCAGTGGTGCCCACTGGACAGTTAAGTGTTGAACTTCTCATTTACATGGTGTGTCTCATTCAGTTTTTTTTATCCTAGCACTTCGATATTACAGAGTAAGACTTTCATTGCTAGTTCTATTCCGTCATTTGCACCTGGCTGGTTGTAGCCATGAGAGAGGAGTTGCATTGTGCATGCCTTATCCAGGTAATGGACGTGTTTGTGTACAGAGAAGTGCGCAGGCTTGGATCACCCAAATGTCAATGGTTATGTAGAGGGCAGACATCCCTGGCATGGGCCTCCGCTCGCATGAGGAATTGGAGGTGTTGAGAAATCCACAATACGCCTTTATTTATTAAAAAGGAAAACCCTGCTGAGAAGTTGCCTTGGCTGAGCTTGTGAAAATGCCAGATGCCTGACTGTCTCTGGGTTCATTGCTTATAGAGATATTGAGTGCTAATGATTTAGTGGCTGACCTCGGAACTTTGCTTTTTGTCCAATTCCAGCCTACGCTCACATTGGAGGTGGGATGAAATTGTGAATTTCAAACCTGCGTTTTATTGCGAGTTCAGGGGTGATTTGACAGACATCTGTGCGGGTTTGTGCACAGATGTCTATTGAAATTGCCCCCGAAGTCCCCAAAAGTAGTGCAGGAACTACTTTTAGAAATCGGTGCTGCAAAGTTGGCATTGCACCGATTCGGCCATTGCCGGTGATCTGCCGTGCTGGTTCCAGGTATCACGGAAGTTCCAGCGAATGCGCGAACTGATGCGCTGAGATGGTTCCAGCTATCGGGAAAGTTCCTTCAAGCACTGCGCAGGTGCAAACTTGCTGACGGAAATCCCTGAACGGCCGCCGGCATGCAGGGCGACGTGAACTTAGAGGAAAGTGGCCAGTCGGCCTCACGTCCTCGCTGCGCTCGCTCGGCCTCCTGGCTCTTTTTTTAACATCCTCCAATCCACGGGGATGTTAAAGAATGAGCCTGGATGCCGGGCGAGGTTCGGAGATTTCCGTCGGGAAGTTTGCGCCTGCGCAGTCAGTGAAGGAACTTCCCCCATAGGGGAACATTGAGGACAAGTCACCGGCAATAGGCTGCAATTTCGCATACGATTTTGACATGTCAAATCGCCGCGATGTGAACTGGGGCTTAACGTTTGCCCTTCCTGCAGTTTTACCCAGTTCCTTGATTGCTGAACCCACCCAGGGTGGCTCGTTGGCTTCCAGGGTCCTATGGTGCTACCCTGCTGTGTATGCTCCCGGGAAAGTCCTGTATGCTGGCTGGCAGGCAACCCCATATTGAAAGTGGCTGCTAATTTTGTAAATGACTAGGGGAATCCTGGAAATGATAAATAGAGATATATATTTTCCAGAGGAGGGGGACCATGTGACCACATGACTTTACACCAATATGTGTCTGGAAGTAAAGGAGGCTTTAATGAGCGAGATATGTGGAGCAGCCTTACACTGTGAATTCAGTGTTCTTGATCTCTACATGCTTATTTCAGGTCAGTTGCTCAAAAATTATTGAACATAATGGATTAGCATGACAGCCGGGCCTTTTAAAGCAGGGCTCAACAAATCCTGGTCGCCAGGTCGCCATGGCGACTAGAAATAGGGTTTTTTGTTTTTTTTTGTGAGCTGGAGCCATCTGGTGGTGAGCTGTTGGTATTACAAGTTATTACCACCAGATGTGTAAGCTGGCGCCATCTGGTGGTGGCCGTTGGTATTACAAGTTAAGCATTACAAGTTAAACAGCAATTCTAATGTAATTTTTCACTATTTTTCACTGCCATCTTCTTCCCTCTAATTGGAACCCCCAAACATTATATATATTTTTTATCCTAACACTCTAGAGAATAAAATGGCGATCGTTGCAATACTTTCTGTCACAACGTATTTGCGCAGCGGTCTTACAAGTGCACTTTTTTGGGAAAAAATTACACTTTTTTTAAATTAAAAAATAAGACAACAGTAAAGTTATCCCCATTTTTTTTAATATTATGAAAGATAATGTTACGCCGAGTAAATTGATACCCAACATGTCACGCTTCAAATTTACGTCCGCTCGTGGAATGCCGACAAACTTTTACCCTTTAAAATCTCCATAGGCGACGTTTAAAAAAATCTACAGGTTGCATGTTTTGAGTTACAGAGGAGGTCTAGGGCTAGAATTATTGCTCTCGCTCTACCAATCGCGGTGATACCTCACATGTGTGGTTTGAACACCGTTTACATATGCGGGCGCTGCTCATGTATGTGTTCGCTTCTGCGCGCAAGCTCGTCGGGATGGGGCGCGTTTTCTGGTTTACTAACTTTTTTAGCTGGCTCCTAGATTCCAAGCAAATTTGTCAACCCCTGTTTTAAAGGGTTAAGCCTCGTATACACGATAAGATTTTCCAATGGGAATTGTGTGTTGATAGACTGTTGGTCGAAAATCCGACCATTTGTACGCTCCATCGGACAATTGTTGTATTTTCTGCGGACGAATGTTGGATGGCAGGCTTTAAAATTTTCGGTCTGTCAGATTTTCCGATCGTCTGTACACAAGTCCGCCAGACAGATGTAAAAAAGTACAAACACACATTCTCGGAATCAATGCTCACCAAACACGACATTAGCAGAAGGTGCCCAAAGGGGGTACTCGAGCTGAAAAACCATGTGTAGTATGTCTAGTACGTCACTACGTTCGTGTTTGTTGGCTGACAATTGTGTGCCGTTTTGTATGCAAGACAAAATCCAGGCACGTGCCCTTCGGACAAAAGTCAGGCGCTTTGCGGAAAATACGATCGTGTGTACGAGGCTTAAGTTTACCTTCAACAAAAAACTGCCTGTGCATGTAAAGGGCTAGAGATAAAAAGCAAACTGTTCAGCTTTGACCAAAGTTAAATAATGCCTTTGCTATCGGTCAGTGATGGCGAACCTTGGCACCCCAGATGTTTTGGAACTACTTTTCCCATAATGCTCATGCACTCTGCTGTGTAGGTGAGCATCATGGGACATGTAGTTTCAAAACATCTGGGGTGCCAAGGCTTGCCATCACTGCTATAGGTGTAGACCATTTACAGAAGCCTGTTTGAAAAATTTCCAAAGACTGTCGAAGGACAAAGCAAAGTGGGCAGTAGTTACTGGGCTTTGCTGAGACTCCCCTTTGGGAACACCCACAAATTGGGCTTCATAGTGGGTGGAGCTCACAATCAAAATCACAAGACCTAAAGAAGTGCAGTTTTGCAAATGGGTCTGCATATTGTTTCTGAAGCGCAGATTATTTTTTACTTGAATCACTGGACCAACAGGTGAGCTTTTATTCTTGCTGGGACTTTATCTTTCATTCTTTGTGACAGTGTAAGTTACACTTCCCCCAAACCAGAGATCCGCCTCCATGCTTTACAGTTGGAATGGTTTGCTTCTCTTTATGGGCCTTGTTGACTCCTCTCCAAAGATGGTGTTAGTGGTTGTGACCATGCAATTTCATTTTGGTCTTTTTTACTCCAAGTGATTTTGTTCCAGACATTTTGAGGCTTCTCTGGGTATGGTTTGTTGTATAGTATAGTATAGTATAGTATTTCTATTTCTTAGGGTCTAAGTTTGTGTATTGTGCATCAATGGCATGTTTTAGCTGGTAGAACTTGCAAAAAAAGTAAATTATGGAAAGGTGTTGTGACGGCCCGCCTGGCACCCAGCCCAGGTGCCTTTGCCAAGATACAGCTTCCGCCACTCTGGAACAAGGAACCAGGTATTCTAGCCTGGAATTTCACCCAAGGACTAGATGACGCTAGCTTAGGTACAAACTGGAACTAACTTTATTGTAAATTCATACAGAATTTATACCACACAAATCAGATTAAAGCTCGATTACATTATCCTAAACCAAGGGTCTCCAAACTATGGCCCTCCAGTTGTTTAGGAACTACTATTCCCATCATGCCTAGTCATGTCTGTGAATGTCAGAGTTTTACAATGACTCATGGAATGTGTAGTTCTGCAACAGCTGCAGGGCCGTAGTTTGGATATTCCTGTGGACCTAAACCATGCAATCTTTAACCACTTGCCGACCAGCGCACAACGATATACGTTGAGACAATGGCACGGGCAGGCAAATGGGCGTACCTGTACGTCCCTTTAAATTTGCTGCCCAGCGGGCGCGCGGGCCTCGTGAGTGCAACCGTGGGTCCAGGGAACTTGATGCGATTGCGGTCGGCAAATTCAGAACAGAGGGAATCCTTTGTAAACAAGGCATTCCCCTGTTCTGCCTAGTGACAAGCCAGTGATCTACTGTTCCCTGTGATCAGTGACGTGTCACTGGTAGGTCCTCCCCCTAACAGTTAAAATAGCCCCCTAGGACACACTTAACCCCTTAGTGGTTAACCCCTTCACTGCCAGTGTCATTTTCACAGTAATCTGTGCAGTTTTATAGCACTGATCACTGTAAAAATGACAATGGTCCCAAAAATGTGTTTTGACAGGTAGAGGTCGACCGATATATCGGCCGATATTTGGCCGTTTTGGAGAAATCGGCATCGGCCGATTTTTCTACAAATTTGGCCGATATTTAACGCGGCCACTAGCGGTGGCCGGGGCTCCGGAGCTAGGCCGAAGCTGCGGCCTTCCCTGATGCTGTGACCGCGGATTGCTGCCGCGGTCACAGCATCAGGAAAGGCCGCGGCTTCGGCCTAGCTCCGGAGCCCCGGCCATCTTGGTACACCCAGCGCGGCGGCCCTCCTCTCTGTTTACACCCACAGAGGAGGAGGGGCCCGCTTTTGTGGGACAGACACCGCTCTCTGGTGTCTGTACTACGGTGGGGGGGTCTGTACTGAGGAGGGGGGTGGGTGTCTATCCTGAAGGGAGAGGGGGTCTGTTGTACTGAGGGTGGTGACACTATATATTTTTTACACCAGTGCCACTTGCCGTCCAGTGCCATCTGTCAATGCCACCTGCCAGTGCCAATACCACCTTCTATCCAGTGCCACTCTCCAGTGCCAATACCAGTGCCACCTTCTATCCAGTGCCAATACCAGTGCCACCATCCAGTGCCAATTCCAGTGCCAATTAGTGCCACCTTCTATCCAGTGCCAATACCAGTGCCACCATCCATGGTCAATACCACCTTCTATCCAGTGCCACCATCCAGTGCCAATACCAGTGCCACCTTCTATCCAGTGCCAATTAGTGCCACCTTCTATCCAGTGCCAATACCAGTGCCACCATCCAGTGCCAATACCAGTGCCACCATCTAGTGCCACCTTCCATCCAGTGCCACCTGCCAGTGCCAACTAAAGCCATCAGTGCCACCTGCCAATGCCAACCAGTGCCATCTGCCAGTGCTAACTATTGCCATCCAGTGCCAATTAGGGCCACCTGCCAGTCAGTGCCAACCAGTGCCACTTGCCAGTGTCACCTGTTAGTGCCAGTGCCACTCGGTGCCATCTGCCAGTGCCATCTGCCAATCAGTGCCACCTGCCAGTGTCAATTAGTGCCACCTGCCAATCAGTTCCATCTGCTAGTACCATCTTTCAGTGCCATCCAGTGTAACCTGCCAGTGCCAATAAGTGCCACCTGCCAATCAGTGCCTTCTGCTGGTGCCATCTTCCAGTGCCAATTAGTGGCATCCAGTGCCACGAGCCAGTGCCACCAAAAAAAAAAAAAAAATCGGCCTAAAATATCGGCCGCATAAATCGGCATCATATATCGGCCATCGGCCGCCCCGATTTCTAAATATCGGCATCGGCCAGAGAAAAACCCATATCGGTCGAACTCTATTGACAGGTACCTGCACCCACTTCCGCACAGATCGCCTAGGTCACAGGTGTCAAACACAAGGCCCGTGGGCGGAATCCGGCCCTCCAGGCCATTTCATGTGGCCCTCGCACCTGTCCTGCAGCTGCAGGAGAGCTCCAGCCCTCCTCTGGTCCTCCTCCAGACCCTTACGTTCTGCCTTCAAGCAATGCATTCAGCTTTTTCCCAGCAGCAGCATAAGGAGATGTAAGGGAGAGTGTGGGACTCAACTTCTGATGGTGGTGTGACTCTTGACCCCTAATGTAAAGGGGAGGGGATGCGCTGGACATCTAATCTTACAGATACAGCCGGCCCTTTTGAGGGCAATCATAATGCTGATGTGGCCCACGATGAAATTGAGTTTGCCACCCCTAGGTGATCCGAACAAGTATAGAGAGCTAATTAAATAATTGTCCAACTTTGTCCGCTTCTGTTTGTGTTGTGCTACATTAGGGCCTCTGATCAACCATGGACATGAATCCTGTACAGATCAATGACAGGCTAATACAGGAACAGCCTAGGGTCCTGTATTTTGTTCTTTGTAACCTTCTCTCTCGCCAGTCACATTAAGGCTCCATGCACACTGAAGCTGATAAAAGCTATAAAAAAACGCCAGTAGCTTTGCAGGGAGCCTTTCAACGTTTTTTTGCGTTTTTGCAATAGCTTTAATCAGTGTTTTTCAGTGTAGCTTTTTTTTTTTTCAATGGATTAAAAAACGCTGGCACCGGCGTTTTTGAGCGTTTTTACGCGTTTTTTTGCGTTTAGCATTTTTTCCTGCCAAAAAACTGCACTTTGAACGCACATTTCGGGCGTTCAGAAAAAAGCCAATAAACTCCAAAGCTCATTAACACTAAAAAGCGCCCAGGTGTGCATGGGCACATAGGCGAACATAGAGTTCAGTTTATGGGCTTTAAAAAAAACGCCAATAAACTACAGTTTATCAGCTTCAGTGTGCATGGAGCCTAAGGCTTCATTTCCATGGACGTTTTTACAGCCACTTTTTTTAGCCTTTTTTACAGCTTAAAAACACCTTTTTTTTTTTTTTTTTTTTTTTTTTTTTGAGCTGGAGCTCAAAAACGCAGCGGTAGCGTTTTTGCTCGTTTTTGAGCGTTTTTTTAACGTCTGGCGTTTTTACAACTCTAAGGCTGGAGCTTCAGAACGCACTGTTCCTGTGTTTTTTGTTTTTTGCAGCTTAAAAACGGCTCAGCCATCTACAGCTCAAAAACGTCATGGTGGGCATGTATTTAGTGTATTTTTTTTTTCCAAAGTTGTCGCTCTTTTTTTGTTTATAGCGCAAAAAATTAAAACCGTAAAGATGATCAAATGCCACCAAAAGAAAGCTCTGTTTGTGGGAAAAAAAAGTACGTCAATTTTGTTTGGGAGCCACGTCGCACGACCGCGCAATTGTCCGTTAAAGCGGCGCAGTGCCGAAAGCTGAAATTTTGCCTTGGCAGGAAGGGGGTATATGTGCCCAGTAAGCAAGTGGTTAAGCAGCTGAGGTTATGTGATCACTTAGGGAGAATATATATATATATTTTATATCTATACACAAATGTTTTGTCTTTTTATTTCTCATTTAAACTGAATAGGTTGCTTTACAAGGCGAGGGTTCTACGAAAAATAAATAAATTGTCCACATACGTCAGAAGCGACTTTCCATTGGCCACTTCTTAGGTTCCTTATAGTGATGTCATAGTGGATCCAGACACAACATGGCTTCCCTGGACTCCCAGTGATCTTAAAGCAGGTCAGGGACAGTTGACAAATTATTCTGGCTGGCTGGTTCAGAAGATCAGCTAATTTTCAATTTCCTAGCTTCAGTAACTGAGGCATAATTGCTAATAGGTTATATTTAGAAATTCAGACTGCTCTGCTATTACAAGCCGTAATGAGTTTTCCAACTAGGACTGAGTGCGCACAATCTGACAGTTCATGAAACATGAAGCCTAATGGGCCATCGCGTAGCAATTCCTCAACCCAGTGCCAAATTCTTTATTTCTTAAATGGTAGATACCATGTGGGATGGAGATATTATTATAAATAAGAAAAATGACCCAAACCTTTAAGCATTTGCCGGCCGCCGCACGAACATTTAAGTTGGCAGAATGTCACGGGCGTGCATGTACATCCCTTTAAATTTGCCGCCGTGTGGGAGTACGCCTCTACCGCAAGCTCCTACCACGAGCTCCGTGATCGTGCCCGCGGACTCGACGTCCGCCGGTGTCTTGTGATCGTGTCAGGACACTGGTCTTCTGCTCAATGTCGTCGGGAGCAGTGATCAGTGTTGTCACATGTAGCCCAGCCCTCACACAGTTGGAATCACTCCCTAGGATTCCCCTTCCTCGCCCCCTAGTGGTTAACCCGTTCGCTTCCAGTGACATTTACACAGTAATCGGTGCATTTTTCTAGCACTGATCGCTGTGTAAATGACAATGGTCCCAAAATGGCGTCAAAGGTGTCCGATGTGTGCTCCATAATGTCGCATAGCAAAAAGTAAAAAATATTGCTTTTTTTTTCAAAATTGTCGCTCTATTTTTGTTTATAGCGTAAAAAAATAAAAACGGCAGAGGTGATCAAATGCCACCAAAAGAAAGCTCCATTTGTGGAAAAAAAGGATGTCAATTTTGTTTGGGAGCCAAGTTGCATGACCGCAAAATTATCAGTTAAAGTGACGCAGTGCCAAATCGCAAGAAGTAGCCCGGTCATTTGGCAGCCAAATCCTCCGGGGCTGAAGTGGTTAAACTAAAAGGATCGGTTCAAACCAGAACACACGCCTTAATATACATTGGGTTCATTTAACGTGATGTTTCAAGTGGATAGATATGTTTTTCCCCCTCTCCTATAAAAATAATGAACACATTAAACTTACCTGCTCTGTTGCAGGGGATTTGCACAGATCAGCCTGAATCCTCCTCTTCTCGGGTCCCTCTTCTGTGCTACTGGCCCCTCCTTCCTGTTCAGTGCCTCCACAGAAAGCAGCTTTCTATGGGGGCACCCAAGCCGAGTCACAGCTCCCTGTGTCCATTCAGACACGGAGCCCCGATCCGGTCCCGCCCCCTTTCTTTCCTGAATGGCCAGCTGACTTTGGCACCAGCGGGAGCCAATGGCGCAGCTGCTGTGTCTCAGCCAATTAGGAGGTAGAAGCTCAGACAGTTGAGACACTGGTGGACATCACTGGACAGAGAGGGACCTCGGGTAAGTGTTGGGGGATTGAGGGGGGCTGCTGCACACAGAAGGTTTTTTATCTTCAACGCGGTAAGATATAAAAACCTTCTGCCCTTACAAGCCACACAAGAACAATTCCTACGGCAAGCAATAGATTTTGCCCATGTGTTTAGCAAAATGCATGACAATGAGAATAATGGAATATAGTGCTGGATTGTGAAAATGCTAGTTTTCTGGCTGCAATTCCAATCAGTTCAGTAATTTCTAGGGCTCTTACCTGGATCTAATATGCAGATTGGGACTTCTAATTTCACTCCTACATCAGGTCAGTGACCACTATGGAAGTACAGTGGGGATCGAAAGTTTGGGCACCCCAGGTAAAAATTTGTATTAATGTGCATAACAAAGCCACGGAAAGATGGAAAAATCTCCAAAAGGCATCAAATTACAGATTATGCCCCGTACACACCATCACTTTATGTGATGAAAAAAAATGACGTTTTTAAAAACGTCACTTTAAGTGACCGCGTGTGGGGGAAAACGTTGTTTTATGTCTTGTAAAAAACGACCAAAAAAAATTGAAGCATGCTTCAATTTTATGTGTCGTTTTTCAAAACGTCATTTTTTACTTCACAGAAATTGACCGTGTGTAGCAAAAAACGTTGTTTAAAACGACGTTTTTACACCCGCGCATGCCCAGAAGCTACTTATGAAGCAAGCTTCAATGGAAAAACGTGGTGAACGTAACCTCGCTTTGCTAGAACATTGTGAGAAAAACGATGGTGTGTAGGCAACTTCGTCTTTGAAAATTGACGTTTCAAAAACGTAATTTTTTACTTCACAGAAAATGTCGTTTTTTTTCATCACATAAAGTGATGGTGTGTACGGGGCATTAGACATTCTTATAATATGTCAAAAAAAGTTAGATTTTATTTCCATCATTTACACTTTCAAAATTACAGAAAACAAAAAAATGGCGTCTGCAAAAGTTTGGGCACCCTGCAGAATCCATTGCATGCACTGCCCCCTTTGCAAAGCTGAGACCTGTCAGTGTCATGGATTGTTCTCAATCATCGTCTGGGAAGACCAGGTGATGTCAATCTCAAAGGTTTTAAATGCCCAGACTCATCTGACCTTGCCCCAACAATCGGCACCATGGGTTCTTCTAAGCAGTTGTCTAGAAAACTGAAAGTGAAAATAGTTGACGCTCACAAAGCTGGAGAAGGCTATAAGAAGATAGCAAAGCGTTTTCAGATGTCAATATCCTCTGTTTGGAATGTAATTAAGAAATGGCAGTCATCAGGAACAGTGGAAGTTAAAGCAAGATCTGGAAGACCAAGAAAAATATCAGACAGAACAGCTCGCAGGATTGTGAGAAAATTTATTCAAAACCCACGTTTGACTGCACGATCCCTCCAGAAAGATCTGGCAGACACTGGAGTTGTGGTACACTATTGCACTATAAAGAGATACTTGTACAAATATGGTCTTCATGGAAGTCATCAGAAGAAAACCTCTTCTACGTCCTCACCACAAAAATCAGCGTTTGAACTTTGCAAATGAACATATAGACAAGCCTGATTCATTTTGGAAACAAGTTCTGTGGACCGATGAGGTTAAAATAGAACTTTTTGGCCGGAATGAGAAAAGGTACGTTTGGAGAAGAAAGGGCACAGAATTTAATGAAAAGAACCTCTGTCCAACTGTTCAGCATGGGGGTGGATCAATCATGCTTTGGGGTTGTATTGCAGCCAGTGGCACAGGGAACATTTCACGAGTAGAAGGAAAAATGGATTCAATAAAATTTCAGCAAATTTTGGATGGTAACTTGATGCCATCTGTGAAAAAGCTGAAGTTAAAGAGAGGATGGCTTCTACAAATGGATAATGATCCTAAACACACCTCAAAATCCAAGGGGATTACATCAAGAGGCGTAAACTGAAGGTTTTGCCATGGCCTTCACAATCTCCTGACCTCAATATAATTGAAAATCTATGGATAAAAGAGCAGTGCGTGACAGACAGCCCAGAGATCTAAAAGAACTGGAAGACTTGTAAGGAATAATGGGCAAAGATACCTCAAACAAGAATTGAAAGACTCTTGGCTGGCCATACAGTTAATCCAGCTCTGAGCAATCCTCTTTTATTGTTCAGTGAAATAAAACGGACTTACAGAGAAAAACCTTAGTCCGTTCTTTCCACTTGCCGTGGGTGACATGTAAATAACTTATCTCATGCACTAGCCTGGAGACGGGCATTATTTTTTAATTCCCACCCCCACTCTTTTTCTGAAGTCATGTGGTTACTTTTCTGGATTTTGACTGGATGTTGGTGATCATAGCAGAATTTAGTGGAAAAAATGCATGTTGACAAGGGGAGTGTAGAGGTGGACAAGAGATCCACCCACAGAATCTGCAGTTTTTCAGTTATTATAACAGATAGAGGGGAGACATTTGATGCAAGAGGCATCTATATCCTTATAGATCAGCACTATGGCAGTAGTTTAGAAAGGATGAGAGTGGCTTTACATCCACTTTAAGGCTTACCTGTAGGTGTTTGCAATATCTTCTAAACCTACACGGTATTTACCAAAAATAATACACCGTTGTCTATGGCACATGCGCACCATAGACAATGGCGCAGGCGCACGGAGAATGGCGGTTTTCTCAATGGCTAATGCCAGCTTTGCGCGGCGTGACGTCTTCACCGCTCCGGCCAATCACAGCGCCAGAGCGGCGATGCCCGGAAGTAACCTTCCGGAGAGATGTCTGCAGCCGAAGGGGGGGCGAGGACGGCTTTAGGGGCTTCCATCTCAGGTAAGTAATTCATAATGAGCTAGTACGGTAGTCATACTAGCTCATTATGTCTTTTTGTCCTGCAGGTTTTTATTTATTTAACCACTTCCCGCTCGGTCAATAGGCAATTGACGTCCGGGAAGTGGTTGTGAAATCCTGACTGGATGTCTATTGACGTCCTGCAGGATTTCATGTCGGCGCTTGCGCGCGGCGATCGGTGATGCGGGGTGTCAGTCTGACACCCTGCATCTCTGATCTCGGTAAAGAGCCTCCGGCGGAGGCTCTTTACCACGTGATCAGCCGTGTCCAATCACGGCTGATCACAAAGTAAATAGGAAGAGCCGTTGATGGCTCTTCCTCACTCGTGTCTAACAGACGCGAGTAGAGGAGAGCCGATCGGCGGCTCTCCTGACAGGGGGAGTTCACGCTGATTGTTCATCAGCGCAGCCCCCCCTCTGATGCCCACACTGGACCACCAGGGAAGGGCAGTAAAAAAAAAAGAGAATAGATGCCAATCGGTGCCCACAAAGGGGCACTGACTGGCAACATGGGCACAAGTGATGTCCAGCAATGCCATCAGTGCCACCCCTCAGTGCCCATCATCAGTGCCGCCTATGAGTGCCCATCAGTGCCGCATACCAGTGCCGCCTATCGGTGTCGCCTCATCGGTGCCCGTAATCAAAGTAGAAAACGTACTTATTTACAAAAAAAATTTAACAGTAAAAAATTAAAACTTTTTTTATTTTTTTTCCAAATTTTCGGTCTTTTTTTAGTTGTTGCGCAAAAAAAATCGCAGAGGTGATCAAATACCACCAAAAGAAAGCTCTATTTGTGGGAACAAAATAATAAAACAAATTGTTTGGGTACAGTGTAGCATGACCGCGCAATTGTCGTTCAAATTGCGACAGCGCTGAAAGCTGAAAATTGGCTTGGGCAGGAAGGTGCGTAAGTGCCTGGTATGGAAGCGGTTAAAAAAAAATAATTGGGGTTTACAACCGCTTTGATCTTGGGATTGCTGCAAAGGAATACGAATCCTTTTGGCAGGTAAAATCGCTCAGATATACACTATGTACTGCATCTGTGTATTCAGCTGTTTGCATGGCGTTCAGCTTTGTCTTAATTAAATTAAAACTCTCTTGTGGAACAAATGGTTTTTCTGCTGATTTCCCTCCGGCATTGAGTGTCATTATTGTGCTTTATGCCTGCGGAGCAGAAGAAGTACATCCAGTTCTGCCTTCAAGACTTCTGTTGGTGGACTTTCTGCACAATGTGCATATTTGCATGTAATGCTGCAGCGGGATACTTTTATTTCTTGTGGAAATGACTTGAGACAGAATTCTAAGTAAAAGCAGTATGTCCCATCTATTTATATATAGTGTATGGCCCGGATTCAGAAAAGCGATACAACGGCGTATCTCCTGATACGCCGTCGTATCTCTGAGTCCGGCCGTCGTATCTATGCGCCTGATTCAGAGAATCGGTTACGCATAGATCTCCCTAAGATCCGACAGGTGTAAGTGTCTTACACCGTCGTATCTTAGGCTGCAATTTCAGGCTGGCCGCTAGGTGGCGCTTCCGTATGTTTACGCAAGGAATATGCTAATTGGGTACGGCGATTCAGAAACGTACGTCCCGCCGGCACATTTGTTTACGTTCAGCATTTTCCGGCGTATAGTTACCCCTGCTATATGAGGCGTAGCTAATGTTAAGTATGGCCGTCGTTCCCGCTCCGAGTTTCGAAATTTTCATCGTTTGCGTAAGTCGTTCGCGAATAGGGCTGGACGTAATTTACGTTCACGTCGAAAGCAATGACGTTTTGCGGCGGATTTTCGAGCATGCGCACTGGGATTTTTTCACGAACGAACGTTTTTTTTTTTTTTTTTACCACTTCCATACCGACGGCTATTCTGGCACTTCTCTCCTTTATGTAAAAATCATAATTTTTTTGCTAGAAAATGACTCAGAACCCCAAACATTATATATTTTTATTTTAGCAGACACCCTAGGGAATAAAGTGGCGGTCATTGCAACTTTTTATTTTGCATGGTAATTTGCGCAATAATTTTTCAAACACCATTTTGTTTGGAAAAATAAACGGTTTCATGACATAAATAACAAAACAGTAAAGTTAGCTCAATTTTTTTGTATAATGTGAAAGTTGATGTAAATAGACGCCTAACTTGTCGCGCTTTAAAATTGTGCACACTCATGGAATGGCACCAAACTTTGGTACTTTAAAAATCTCCATAGGCGGCACTTTATTTTTTTTTTTTTACAGGTTACCAGTTTAGAGTTACAGAGGAGGTCTAGTGCTAGAATTGTTGCCCACGCTCTAACGCACGCGGCGATACCTCACATGTGTGGTTTGAACGGCGTTTACATATGTGGGCGGGACTTGCGTGTGTGTTTGCTTTTGGGTGCGAGCTACTGGGGACAGGGGCGTTAAATAAAAGATACATTTTTATTTTTATTTTTTTAATTTTTAATTTTTTTTTGCACTTTTTTTTATTTTTTTTATTACTTTTATTCCTATTACAAGGAATGTAAACATCCATCGCTTTTTGAATGCTCATGCAAGGAATGGTGTACGGTATGGGTGTCAAAAATAATCGGCGCATAGATGCATCGCGATTTAGCCTTGCTGGATTCTGCATCGATGCAGAGATCAGCTGAATGTACCTGTGTCTCTGTTTATTTTATTTATTACAGGTACTTGTATAGCGCCGTCAATTTAAGCAGTGCTTTACATATATATTGTACATTTACATAAGTTCCTGCCGTCAATGAGCTTACAACGTAAGGTCCCCAACTCCCATTCATACATACACATACTAGGGCCAGGTTAGACTGGAAACCATTAACCTACCAGCAGTCTTTGGAGGAAACTGGAGTACCTGGAGGAAACCCACGCAGGCAGAGGTAGAACATGCAAACTCCAGGCAGGTGGTGCTGTGGTTGGGATTCAAACCAACGACCTCAGTGCTAGGTAGAAGTGCTAACCCAGGGGTCGACAAATCCCGGTCGCCAGGTCGCAATGGCGACTAGAAATGGTGTCCTGGTGACTTGGCTTGGAAGGTGGGCAAAAAAAAATACATTTGGTGGTGAGCCGTTGGTATTACAAGTTATTACCACCAGATGTGTGAGCTGGCGCCATCTGGTGGTGGCCGTTGGTATTACAAGTTAAGCATTACAAGTTAAACAGCAATTCTAATGTCATTTTTCACTATTTTCACTGCCATCTTCTTCCCTCTAATTAGAACCCCCAAACTTTTTATTTGTGTGTGTATATATATATATAACAATTTTATCCTAACACCCTAGAGAATAAAATGGCGATCGTTGTAATACTTTCTGTCACGCCGAAAAAATTACACTTTTTTTTTTTAATTAAAAAAATAAGACCACAGTAAAGTTATCCCCATTTTTTTTCTAATATTATGAAAGATAATGTTACGCCGAGTAAATTCATACCCAACATGTCACGCTTCAAAATTGCGTCCACTCGTGGAATGCCGACAAACTTTTACCCTTTAAAATCTTCATAGGCGACGTTTAAAAAAATCTACAGGTTGCATGTTTTGAGTTACAGAGGAGGTCTAGGGCTAGAATTATTGCTCTCGCTCTACCAATCGCGGCGATACCTCACGTGTGGTTTTAACACCGTTTACATATGCGGGCGCTGGTCACGTATGTGTTCGCTTCTGCACGCAAGCTCGTCGGGACGGGGTGCGTTTTCTGGCTCCTAACTTTTTTAGCTGGCTCCTAGATTCCAAGCAAATTTGTCAAACCCTGTGCTAATCACTTAGCCACAGGAGAGAAATTGCTGACAAGATGTGAGGACCCCCCCAAATATGCACACAATGAATTCTATTGAGTGTCTATTCTTCCCTGCTCTGTTTTGGCGGGAGTTGGGCTTTAAATGGCCTTTGTGTGATCTGTCATTTCCAGTATGGATGATCAGACCATGTACTTGGTTCCATATACTGTGACAGGCAGCCTTTGGGGGGTCCTGGCTGGAATGAATATAAACGTTTGACTTCTCCTTTTTAACAGATGTTACGGTGGCTTATATGTCTCAATATCTGTAACAGTGCTCTGCGTTTTGCCCATTTCTTATGACTTTGTGACCTGCAAAGGGATGATAATGAGCACCTCTGGCAGTTAAAAGTACTTGTTGTCACAAAAGAGGATATTCCGGCTTAAACTCGATAAATAAATCTAGTATGACAGCGACTGTGGACACGGCTGACCTGCATGCTGATTTCACGTTCCTCCAGCATTCTGTACATTTATCATTGGAAATGTCAGAGCCTTCCCTCGTAGGCTGCCCACTGCTAATGTCCCCCCCTTGGGTGTAATGAATATGTATGAGTTCAGTTTTCATATACCGGTGTTACATGAACACAATCTGGGCACGCTCTACCAATCCTAATTGAAATAGAATGACATTTGTATACCTTCTAGGATAAAGAATGAAACGTGGGCTTACATTACACATGTTTAAAGAAAACTTAAATGGAAAGCTAGAGAATGTTTAAGACCTCTTTTTCACACTGAGATGCTTTTCAGGCGCTTTGGGCCAGATTCACGTAGAATCGCGGCGGCGTAACTTATCCTTTTCATCGCAAGTGCCTGATTCACCAAGCACTTGCGATGAAAGCCCGCGGCCTCCGGCACAAGGCGGGCCAATTCAAATGGGCGTGTGCCATTTAAGTTAGGCGCGCTCCCGCGCCGGACCTACTGCGCATGCTCCGTTTACTAACTCCCGCCGTGCTTTGCGCGCCGTGACGTCATTTTTTTGAACGGCGACGCTCCTAGCGTACTTCCGTATTCCCGGACGGCTTACGCAAACGACGTTGATTTTTAAATTTCGACGCGGAAACGACGGCCATACTTTACACAGCAATGACTAAAGTTAAGGTACCAAAAAAAAAAGTGTAACTTAGCGACGGGAAACTATACTAGCGGCGACGTAGCGAACGCGAAAAACCGTCGTGGATCGGCCGTAACTCCTAATTTGCATACCCGACGCTGGTTTACGACGCAAACTCCCCCCAGTGGCGGCCGCGGTACTGCATCCTAAGATCCGACAGTGTAAAACTATTACACCTGTCGGATCTTAGGGATATCTATGCGTAACTGATTCTATGAATCAGTCGCATAGATACTCTGAGAGATACGACGGTGTATCCCTTTTGTGAATCTGGCCCTTTGTTTTCACACTGGGCGGTATGCTGGCGGGTGGTGAAAAAACTCCTGCAAGCAGCATCTTTGGAGAACATTTGGAGGGCTAAAAAAAAAAAAAGTGCCTCAAAAATGCCCCTCTCCATTGACCTGAATGGAAAAGCCCCCCCAAAGCCTCTGAAAAGCTCTTCAAAAGCATTCAGTGTTTTACTGGCAGTTTAGAAGCCCCTCAGTGTGAAACCACCCCGAAGGCCTGTACACACAGCCGGTTTTCCCCTCGGGGGGGGCAGTGGTTTTTCCCAACGGGATTCCTACCAAGCTTGTCTTGCATACAAAATCCCGCCGGTCCAAATCACGTTGACGTACAACGGCACTATAAAGGGGAAGTTCCATTCCAATGGCGCCACCCTTTGGGCGGCTTTTGCTGATCTTGTGTTATCGCGTGTTGGTAAGTTTGAGAGACAAATAATAATTTGCAGCGTGAGGAATGTGCTATCTCCGTTACGAACGCTAGTTTTACCAGAAGGAACGCTCCCGTCTCATACTTGATTCTGAGCATGCAGGTTTTTTTACCTTCGGAAAAGCATACACACGACCGGTTTTCTCGATGGGAAAAAGTCAGATGGGAAAATAGAAAGAGCAGGTTCTCTATTTTTTCGGTAGTTTGCCTATTGGGAAAACTGCCATGTCCACCGACCAGTTTCAGCGGACATGTTCGGTCGTTTGTACGTCCGACCGGACAGTGTTTCTTGGCATGCTAAGAAACATGTCCGCTGGAAGCCTGTCTGTCGGACATGTTCGGTCGTCTGTACGACTTACCGGACATGTCCGCTCGACCGAAAGCCCTCGCATGCGTCAAAGTGATTAGACGCATGCGTGGAAGCATTGACCTTCCAGGGTCGCGCACGTCGCCGCGTCATCGTCACGGCGACGGCGCGACCACATCACAGCGTATCCTGTCCGTGGGGATTTTGGTTTGATGGTGTGTACAACCATCAGACCAAAATCCGTCAGCGGACATGTCCGATGAAAACGGTCCGGCGGACCGTTTTCATCGGACAGTCCGTTCGTGTGTACGAGGCCTTAGAGAGTTGTTCCTCAAAGCAGTTGTTCTCTTTGGAAGACTTCACCTTCCCTTCTGCGGACAACTCTTAAAATTTGGATTTCCCAACATTTTATGTTTTGGTGATAATGGTCAGTATAAATGGAGGGGTGAATTTTTCCAATGGCGGGACAGCAATAAAAAATTGACAGGGGAGTTAACTTTTTTTTTTTTTTTTTTTTTTTTTTTTCACACACCATACAAGAAAAAAAATAAAAAAGGGTGTGGCTAGAAATACATATTTTTTTTTTTTTTCTTGCTTAGACCATCTGTGGGTGAAAAGAGAGGGAACAGACGGCTTTCTGCGCATGTGCTTTAGCTATTTCTCTATGGAACATGGAATTGTTGTTGAAGTACATTATCCTGTACATCAAGTACAACTGAGATCTGCTGCTTGGAACGCAGCTTTGATACACCAAGTACTGTTACATATGCAAATTAACCAGCTGTGCAAGAGCGTACATTAACCACTTGAGGACCGCCTCCTGCACATATAGCGTCGGCAGAATGGCACGGCTGGACACAAGCACGTACAGGTACGTCCTCTTTAAGTGCCCAGCCGTGGGTCCGAAGCTCCGTGGCCGCGAGACCCGCAGACCTGATCGCCGCTGGAGTCCCGCGATCGGTCCCCGGAGCTGAAGAACGAGGAGAGCTGTGTGTAAACACAGCTTCCCCGTTCTTCACTGTGGCGCCGTCATCGATCGTGTGTTCCCTAATATAGGGAACCACAATCGATGATGTCACACCTACAGCCACACCCCCTACAGTTAGAAACACAGATGAGGTCACACTTAACCCCTTCAGCGCCCCCTTGTGGTTAACTCCCAAACTGCAATTGTCATTTTCACAGTAAACAATGCATTTTTTGCTGTGAAAATGACAATGGTCACAAAAATGTGTCAAAATTGTCCGAAGTGTCTGCCATAATGTCGCAGTCACGGAAAAAAATCGCTGATCGCCGGCATTAGTAGTAAAAAAAATAATAAAAAAAAATGCAATAAAACTATCCCCTTTTTTTTTTAAACGATATACATTTTGTGCAAACCAATCGATAAACGCTTATTGCAATATTTTTTTTTTTTTTTTTATACCAAAAATAGGTAGAATAATACGTATCGGCCTAAACTGAGGAAATTTTTTTTTTATGTTTTTGGGTAATATTTATTATAGCAAAAAGTAAAAAATATTGCATTTTTTCAAAATTGTCGCTCTATTTTTGTTTATAGCGCAAAAAATAAAAACCGCAGAGGTGATCAAATACCACCAAAAGAAAGCTCTATTTGTGGGAAAAAAAGGACACCAATTTTGTTTGGGAGCCACGACGTACGACGGCGCAATTTTCAGTTAAAGCGACGCAGTGCCGAATCGCAAAAACTGGCCAGGTCCTTTACCTGCCTAAAGGTCCGGGTCTTAAGTGGTTAAAAAGAAATTGCCACTCCGAAAGAACGTGCTTCCAGGACAGAAAAAACATGGCGCATGAACCACTTGTTGACCCAACAAATTTCTTTTTGCCTCCCCTTCACTTTATACTCGGACTGCTAAAAAGTTTGTGAAGGTTGTCATTATTTGAGAGAGATGTGTCAAAGATAAGGATTGCCAAGATTAGGGGAAGGTATTTTTGTTTGTCCGGATCAGATACGTCATCTATGAAAAGCGGTTCAAAGATCTGTTCATGGGGCCATAGGAAATCTCCTGGAAAGCATTCAAGGATGATATTGAGAATTCTTGGCAACTGCAGAGCAGCAAATTACATTCAGCTGGTTGACAAACTTCTTATAGCTCACAAGACCATGAAGTGCTACATGTCGCTGATTTATTTTCTGCATTCACATTTGGACTTCTTTCTTGAAAATCTTGGTGCGGTCAGTAATGGACATGGTGAAAGGTTTCACCAGGTTATTGCCACAATGGTAAAATGGTATCAGAGCAGCTAAAATCCATCGATACTGGCTGACTTATTACTATTTTGTGTTTTTTTTTTTTTTTTTTTTTATGCGGTTCACGTTTTTGGGACGTGTCTGTTGTCTTGTGGGAGAAACCAGAAAAAGCACATAAAAAACGCAACAACTTTTAAGTGTTTCCATTAGTTTATGGAACCGAAAGCACAACATGCTTCAGGAGAAAAGGTCCCTGACCCTTTCCAAAAAGCGAACAGATGTGAACGTGACCCATAGGAAACCATGTACCGTAGCGCGTTTCTGCAAAGCTGAAAACGCAATGTAAAATGTGTGAACCGGGTCTGAAGGTCTGTCATAATCGACAAGTTTTTCAGGAAGCACAACTTTTGGAAAAATTTGTTGTCCAGTGTAATGAGATACAGTCAAGCACATTTAATTAATGCATTAAAAAAAATGCAATTTTAAATGCAACCAAGTCATTAAGGGCCCTTTCACACTAGCGGACCGTATGTCCGCATTTTCTTCCGTCCGTTTGCGGATGAAAACGGGACATACATGGGTCCCTATGTGATTACGGGTGTCAGCGGATGAACATCCGCTGACACTCGTAATTTGTCCGCCTCCGCAAAGATCCGCATTTGCAGACGGAAGAAATCCTATTTTTTTGACATACGGTCCGTGTTCATCCAATCCTCCATAGGGGAGAGCGGAGGAAACACAGGGCCGTCCCTGCACAGCACAGTGCGGGGACCGCCCTGTCAGCTGCCAGCTCAGCGGGGATTTTACGGAGGATCCCCGCTGAGCAAAGCGGACACACGGAGCGGATCATTACTGATCCGCTCCGTGTGAAAGGGCCCTTAGTGTTTTTATATTAATAAAATTGTGAGGGTACCCGCGCTATGGTTGTGTGTTATGTGCACGTACTATACGTGTTGGTGCGTAAACCATAGAAGTGATTAAATAGCGTAATAAAGAAATAAAAATAAATTAAATAATGTAACTGAAGCTGCTGCCCTAGTGAAGGGTCAACTGACCTCCTAAACTGTCAACAAAAATTATTTAAACCTAGCGCTGCTTCCACATACTTAATCATATACTAAATCGTGTGTGTGTGTGTGTGTATTAAGATAGATAGATAGATAGATAGATAGATAGATAGATAGATAAATAGAGTGTGTGTGTGTGTGTGTGTGTGTGTGTGCCAGTGCATCAAATAAATAGCCGATCAGTCCAAATTAAAAAAAAAATGGTGTGGGGGTTCCCCCAAAAATCCATATCAGACCCTTATCCGAGCACGCAAGGAAGAGAGAGAGAGCGCCCCCCCCCTCCTGAACCGTACCAGGCCACATACCCTCAACATGGGTACCCATGTTGATGTGGACAAGGGCCTCATCCCCACAACCCTTGCCTGGTGGTTGTGGGGGTCTGCGGACGGGGGGGGGGGCTTATCAGAATCTGGAAGCCCCCTTTAACAAAGGGGACCCCCAGATGCCGCCCCCCCCCCTGTGAATTGGTAACGGGGTACCCCTACCATTTCACAAAAAAAGAAAACGTGGCAAAATGTTTAAAACCACAGGAGACAGTTTGGGACAAGTCCTTTATTAAAAAAATATAAAAAAAGGTTCCAATGATGTAATCCACATCTTCGTGTCCCATAGACTTTAACGGTGCTCGCGTGTTCGAACACATTTTTTTGGTGTTCGCATGTTCTGTTGCAAACCGGGGGGGGGGGGGGGTCCCGCTCATCCCTAGTTCTGAGTAATTTTCTAGCAAAAAAAATTATGATTTTTACATGAAGAAGCGAAGTGTCAGAATTGTCCTGCGTAGAAAGTGGTTGGGTATGTGGAAGCAGGAAGCCTAATTAATTTTTGTTGAAGGCTTTTATATTGGCAGAAGTTCACATTTTAATGATGTCTACATTATTATTTATGATTTATATTATCAGATTGGGGAGGTCAGTCAGAGGAATTCTTTTTGAGATGCTTCTTCTCTCTGGATTTTCGGGAGAGCCGTGTCAAATTCCACTTGTATCTCCTATTTGCTGTGTGAACTGAGCATTTCCTTGAGCCTGTGAATTAATAGGCCTCTCTTTATTCTGCAGACTGTGGTGAAATTATAGAGCACTGCTTCTACGTCAAATGTAGGACTCGGCCTAATGTGTTATGTTCTGCACAGTGTCCTCTTTGTCTTTTAGATTTATTCCTCACAGCGTCTGGGGACTTCTGAGAAAATAGTTTGGAACAATTTGTCAAAACACCAGCTCTACTAAAATGAGATATTCTGAGCTTTGTCGCGAGGTTACAGCGGAGGAGCTTTTTAATCGCCACTTCTTTTCTGGAAACAAATGTCCTGCAGAATGGGATTAAGGTTGTTGCTTAAAGCAATGCATTACCTCACCACTTGCATAAAAGACGTTTTTGTTTTTGTATTTTCCAGGAAAGGGGGGAAAAAACTTGTTATGACAGGGCAGTGTCCTTGCCTTTTTGCTGACCTGTTGTAAACAGCTTGTGGTGATGTTCTGACCACACATAACACTGTTATTACTGCATTGATGGGCAGCAGTCTTAGGTGAAGCAACAGATGGTGCTGAATATAAATGTTTAATATTGCACAATTTGATCCCCTTAGACCAAGGAGACGGCCATTGATGTTGGGGTCTGTATTTATTTAGAACATCTTCATTCTGAAAAACCCATTTCAAAGAGATATATAATATAGCGTTCAACATCCTAGCCTAATATTTGTACATTTAGATATGAATTCCTGGTATGGGTATTTGTATACATGGTTACGTTGGTCCAGCTTGGACCAATGTAACTTCTGTATGTATATAATGTATATACCTTACCTGGCCAATGCCCCTGGAACATTGGTTACATCAGGGCTTGACAAATTTGCTTGGAATCTAGGAGCCAGCTAAAAAAGTTAGAAACCAGGAACGCGCCCCGTCCTGCCGAGTTTGCGCGCATAAGCAAACGCATACGTGAGTAGCGCTCGCATATGAAAGCGGTGTTCAAACTACACGTCAGGTATCGCCGCGATTGGTAGAGTGAGAGCAATAATTCTAGCCTTAGACCTTCTCTGTTACTCAATTTACTCAGCGTGACATTATCTTTCACAATATTAAAAAACATTGGGCTAACGTTACTGGTGTTTTATTTTTTTTAATAAAAAAATGTGTATTTTTTTCCCCAAAAAGTGCGCAAAAAAAGGTGTGATGGAAAGTATTGCAATGACTGCCATTTTATTCTCTAGGGTTTTAGAATAAAAAATATATAATGTTTGGGGGTTCTAATTAGAGGGAATAAGATGGCAGTGAAAACGTACAGGGGAAGCTCCATTAGCATTTCTGGTTGTCTTGTCATACCTACGGCCACCACAAGATGGTGCCAGATCACAGAAGGAACCATAGGCCTGCAGAAGGCCGCAAAGCCGCGGCCTCAATTACCGGCCGGCGCGGCAAGACGCGATGGCGAGGTGGGGGAGCACAGAGACACATGATACCCCAGCTGTGCCGCGCCAGGTTGCCATATCTAGTAGCAATTGCGACCTGACGCCCGGGTTTTGTCGAACCCTGGGTTACATTGGACCAGCTTTAGCCAATGTAATCGTGTGTGTGTGTGTGTGTGTGTGTGTGTGTGTGTGTGTATAATATATATATATATATATATATATATATATATATATATATATATATATATATATATTAATTATACACACATACACATATATATATATTATATGTGTATGTGTGTGTGTGTGTGTGTGTGTGTGTGTGTGTGTATATATATATATATATATATATATATATATATATATATATATATATAATATAAAACCTGGCCAATTCCCCTGGAACATTGGTCCAGCTTGGGCCAATGTAACCATGTCTATATAGAACCTGGCCAATGCCCCTGGAAGCTGCAAGTTGCTCCAAATAGACACGGCTATGCCAGTGATCTCCACTAGCTTCTGGGTCCTGTGCTGAACGGCTTGCCTACTGCATTCTAAACACAGTAGGTCGGGAACTCCAATGCTGATGCCAGAACGCTTTGTAGTTTCTGAATGCAAATCATTGTTTGGTGCCTGTGCCAAGCAGCCAATCTGTGTTCAGAATGCATCAGACCAGTTGCTTGGCACAATGACTGGAAGCTAGTGGAGATCACTGGAGTACGAGTGTATACTTAGTAATTACCGGCTTCCAGGGGCATCGGGCAGGTTTTATATATACATGGTTACATTGGCCCAATATGAAAGAGGTCTTACAGGACAGTTGGCCACATTTTGCAGTAAGAGGGCAAATGGGATGACTTTTTACTTTTTAAAGATCTCCTTTGAGTAACTCCACACCTTTTGCATGCAGCCCACAGGATAAAAAATTGACTTTCCTACCCACTCCTGCAATCATCACTGTATGGGCCTTTTACAAGGAAAGCATCCCGACTGGGTCCTCTTCCTACTGCGCGTGTGCCGGAACCCCATTCATTGCTATAGATGAACTGCACTCTGCTGGAAAGTTGGAGGCCACAATGGGTACCATTATCTGCTTGCTCTGTATGTGTAGATAATGAGGATTGTGATCGCTAATCATTATAATTGTTAATATATTTTTGTACAGTTAGGCCTCATCAAAGCGGTTGTAAAGGAAACATTTTTTTCTCATAATACGCATCCTTTACCTGCAGACATTCCTCTTTTCGCTTCCTCATTGTTCGTTTTTGCTCAGAAGTTGCTCTATTTCTTCTCTGTTCTGTTCACTTCCTGCTTGTCTAATTTTACTGACCATTGTGATGGGAGGCTTTACTGCGGTGGTGAGTAACGTGCGTGAGTTATACTGGGAAATACTGGGAAATGTAGTTCTTGCATGAACGAGCGCCGCAAACCAGGAAGTGAATGAGAGAACAGAAACTAGAATGCCGGAGGTGATATAGATTAGGGATTTAATAGGTATTTACTCCTTTTATTAACAGAATCATTACACTATTCTGTCTGTCTACATTGCAGACATTAATTTTAGGCCAAATTTATTTTTCCTTTACAACTCCTTTTAACCACTTGCCGCCCGCCAATTGCAGATGACGTCGGCAAAGTGGTTTCAATATCCTGAGTGTACGTCATATGACGTCCTCAGGATATTGAGCCGGGGGCGCGCATTGCGGTGATCATTGTTGCAGGGTGTCAGTCTGACACCCCGCAACACCGATCCGACGGAGACTCTTTACCACGTGATCAACAGTGTCCAATCACAGCTGATCACAATGTAAACAGGAAAAGCCGGTAATCGACTTTTCCTCGCTCGCGTCTGTCAGACGCGAGTAGAGAAAAGCCGATTGGCTGCCCCTCTGATGGGGGGTTTGTGCTGATCGATTATCAGCACAGCCCCCCCGAGGATGCCCACACTGGACCACCAGGGATGCAAAACACACACTAGACCACCAGGGATGACAGAAATAATGGATGCCATTCAGTGCCCGCAATGGATGCCAATCAGTGCCCACAATGGGCATCACTGATTGGCAGGCATTGTTTGGCACTGATTGGCATACATTAGTACAACACATACGTTAGTGCCACCGATCAGTGCCCATCCGCGCCGCCTATCAGTGCCGCATATTAATGCCCACCATCAGTGCCCATCAGTGCCACCTCATCGGTGCCCATCAGTGCCGCCTTATCAGTGCCCGTCAGTGCAGTACCATCAGTGCCCATCAGTGAAGGAGAAAACTTACTTATTTACAATGTTTTATAACAGAAACAAAACATTTTTTAATTTTTTTTTGCAAAAATAAAATCCCAGAGGTGATCAAATACCACCAAAAGAAAGCTCTTATTTGTGGGTACAAAATGATAAAAATTTAGTTTGGGTACAGGGTAGCACGACCGCGCAATTGTCATTCAAAGTGCAACAGCGCTGAAAGCTAAAAATTGGTCTGGGCGGGAAGGTGTATAAGTGCCCAGTATGGAAGTGGTTAAGTAGGTGAGGCTCAATTGCCTGTTTTTTTTTTTTTTTTTTTTACTGCCCATCCAAAGCCTACAATACAATCCCAAGGAGGCTTTTCGCATGCTGTGGCCCCAGTGCTTTGTGTCACATTCGTACCATTGAAATCAGGAAAAAACGGCATTCAGGAGGTGGTAGGATCACCACCTCCTGAACGCCTGGCAGCGGCTTCTTGGCCACACTTTGTATGCGTTGCCTACCTTTTGTGAGATATAAAATGTACTTTTTTTTTCTGTAGAAAAGTCTAAATAATGGGCCTGTTGCTGTATGTGTCTGCACTGTAGGCAAAATAACTGGTTTATATTTATTATACATCCCAGGTTGGATTCCATTATTTTTACCTCATTATTCGAAATAACTGGTTTAGCCAACATTTGAACTGCTAAAAAAAAAAAGATAGCCTGTTTGCAAAAAACAAACAAAAAAAACAACATATTTCCTTATTTTTGATCCTTTTTCTAACACTTGAAATTTTGTGTTTATGATAAGCAAGGACACGGGTGTCCCACTGGTCCTATAAACCAATTGTTTTCTTATGTTCATTGCAAAGATAAACCCTGCTTGGGGCCTTAGGTCTGCTTTTTCTCCATCTTCAATAAATCAGCTACTTTTCCCTTTTCCCTGTATCCTGTTATTGTTACCAGATCTTACTTTGCCGATCTGCTTGAAATGTGGTAGCGGTAATATATTCTCCATTCAAGCTGATTTATATTTCCTTCAGTCAAAATGAATTGTGGACCTATTTTGAGGGCTTGTCTGCCAATTTGCATTTAAAAAGCGTACCCGGGTGATTTATAATGGGAAATGTGACACCTAAGCATTTTATTACACAATATGCAAAAAAGGCATGTGCTTTTAGAAAATTAAAAGGAGCGAGAGTCTCCAAGAATTGATTCTTTTACGCAGACCAGCCTGTGCCATGCCAATTGCTTATAAGTGGAACATTCTGGGCTTTGCTGGTGATGTCTGTTGCATAGTGTTTCCTAAGCTGTGTTTAATTTATATTTCCAGGCAGCCTTGTTTTTAAGTATAATAGACTATTCTATACAGTGCCTTGAAAAAATATTCATACCCCCTTGAAATTTTCCACATTTTGTCATGTTACAGCCAAAAACGTAAATGTATTTTATTGGGATTTTAGGTACTTGACCAACACAAAGTGGCACATAATTGTGAAGTGGAAAATATATAAATGATTATCGACATTTTTCA
Source organism: Rana temporaria (assembly GCF_905171775.1). Classification (NCBI taxonomy): domain Eukaryota; kingdom Metazoa; phylum Chordata; class Amphibia; order Anura; family Ranidae; genus Rana; species Rana temporaria. The sequence continues at coordinate 55,940,033 of NC_053494.1, read as the reverse complement.
CAAATATCTGAAAAGTGTGGCGTTTATTTGTATTCAGTCCTCTTTACTCTGATACCCCGAGCCATGGGCGTCTGCAGAACTTTTTTCAGGGGGGTGGGCATAATTTTAACCACTTGACCACCAGGCACGTAAACCCACTTAATAACCAGACCAATTTTAAGCTTTCGGTGATCTCACAATTTGAATGACAATTACTCAGTCATACAACATTGTACCCAAATGAAAATTTTGTCCTTTTTTTCACACAAATAGAGCTTTCTTTTGGTGGTATTTAATCACCGTTGGGTTTTTTATTTTTTGCGCTATAAGAGAAAAAAAGACTGAAAATTCAGTAAAAAAAAAATGAATTTTTCTTTGTCTCTGTTATAAGATTTAGCAAATTTAGTATTTTTTTTTCTTCATTCTTTTTCATAAATGTGAAAGATGAAGTTACACCGAGTAAATAGATACCCAACATGTCACCCTTCAAAATTGCACATGCTCGTGGAATGGCGCCAAACTTCGCTACTTAAAAATCCCCATAGGCGACGTTGCATGGTATTGCAGAGTATTGTGGGGAATTGCAGAGTATTGTGGGGAATTGCAGAGTATTGTGGGGAATTGCAGAGTATTGTGGGGAATTGCAGAGTATTGTGGGGAACTGCAGAGTAGTCTTAGTATGGGGCAGGGATGACTGAGCAGGGATGGATGGCTGGATCTGTGACTGCATTTGTCACAGATCCAGCCCACAGCACTCGTGCTACATCCGCTCCCTCCCCTCTCCTCTCACACTGTACCGTTCGGTACATAGAGGGGAGGGAGGAACCGGCGTCATCACATGACGCCGGTTTGTTTACAAGTGATCGCTCCGTCATTGGATGGAGCGATCACGTGGTAAACTGCCGCTATCAGCGGCGATTTACCGTGATGCGCCAGGTCCAGAGGACCCGGCGGTCACGGACATTCCCGTGTGCGCGCCCCAGAGGGCGCGCGGGAGGGCAATTCTGGGAGGACGTCCATGGACGTCCTCCCAGAGTTAAGCAACCGCCTTGTAGACGTATTTCGTCTATAGGGCGGTGGGTAACTGGTTAAGAGCACCCATGCAATAAAAAAAGGTGTGCATTCTATATGCTATATGTATATGGGCATGGACTGGTACGCCTGGCCTGAGTAACTTCCAATCAGGGCTGTGGAGTCGATAGATAAATGTTCCGACTCCTCAGTTTTATGTACTTCCGACTCCGACTCCTCTGTATTAATATGCGAATGTATTTTATACATTCCTTGAGGGAAAGAAACGCAACCTACCACAGGACTACTGGCTGGGAAGCCAACAGCCTACTGTATTGCACAGTTTAAGCAAAAGACAAACACAATGAAAACAATCAAGTGGCTGGATAGTAGCAGCAGGCATAAACATCAGGAACAGGATCTTTACCAGTTCAAAAATACAAACCACATTATTTGGTTGTTTTAGAACAAAAACAAAGCTTATCTATAATGAACCAAAAACAAAATCTGTAAAACCTAGAAATGGTTTATATTAATCTTGAAATGTAGTTCTAGGCTTAGCAAATGCAAATCAATTCAATGTAGAGTTCTAAGGAAGAGAATTGCCTCTGCCAGATCCTCTTCCATAGAGGCTCTTAAGTCAGACTTTATTATTTTTAGGGCTGAAAATAATCTTTCGACACTGACTTGGGTGGGTGGCATTGCAGTAACTATTCTGGCCACATCACTAACGATCTCTGGATAAACAAGGATGGCTTCTTCAACAGTAAGTTTTGATGAGCGATCATACTTTTCAACTTCTTTTAGTGCTTTATAAAACTCCTGTTGGAATTTTTTTATTTGGACACTTACTGGTTCTCTAACATGCGTTCCCTGTAAAAGCAGAACACAACACTATGGAAAGTATAAGTATTGCAGCTCCTAATTGTGCGTTGCGTGCCATATAGTGAAGCACATGAAAAGCATGCTTCTTCACGGTCACTTAACGTGTTCGTTTTGCGGTTACGTGAGGCACTGCATGCATTGGTCTTTATTCTTACAGTAGAGAAGTCATTAATTATAACTTTTTGTGAATTGGGACATTTAAACTTGCTTTTTTTTTTTATTCCAATCTAAATTTAGTAGGAGTCGGAGTCGGTGCATTGTTTTCCGACTCCGACTCCAGGTACCCAAAATTTCCCCTGACTCCTCGACTCCGACTCCACAGCCCTGAATATTACACATACACGTAATGTAGAAAAATGGTCGGGATCTAGCAGCAGCACAATGATGAGGTAATTTCTTTGCTTTTTCCCTTACAGTACATTACAGCTCAGAGTGCTGGCCCAAGCTCTCTGAATGCTGCTCTACATGTAGATACATGAGGATATAATGAAACTATTTAGCAGGTTATTACATTCCAAACACATATTTTTTTTTTTTTTAATTGAACATATAACTAGATGAAGTGCTGTGTGTGGTGTTTTTTTTTTTTTCTTCCAACATTTGCATAAAGTTTAGCTATTGCACACCACAGTCCACTGCAAATTGGTAATACATGTGTCTGTGCAAGTTGGTTGGTACTAGAGTTGCAGCGATACCACTTTTTTAAGACCGATACTTTTTTTTTCAAGTACTCGCTGATGCCGATACTTTTTTTTTAATGTCATGTGACAGTTTTCAAAGCACAATACAGACTATTGCTATAGGTGGCACTGACTGATGGACACTGATGTGTGGTACTTATGGGCACTGGTATGTGGCACTGACTGATGGACACAGATTTGCAGCTCGGATATGTGGCACTTATGGGCAATGATAGGTGGAACTGTTGGTAGGCAGTGGCACTGAAATGCAGTACTGATAATTGCTGGCAGACTGGCATGATAAAATTAAAACGGATAAGAGTGAGTATACAAGAGCCCATCTTGATACACCCTGCACTCGGCCTCAGTAAGCCTAGTCAGAATGCAGCAGCGGACATCTTGTTACACCCAGCCCATATAGTTACATAGTTAGGTTAAAAAAAAGACACAAGTCCATTCAGTTCAACAATAAAAAAATATTTCATACAATCATACAATCCCATATACCCAATTCTATACCCACAGTTGACCTAGAGTAAGGCAAAAAAAACCAGCAGAGCACGATCCAATTTGGGGAAAAAATTCCTTCCTGATCCTCAGAGGCAATCGGATTTTCCCCGTATCAACTTTACCTATAAATGTTAGTACCCAGTTATATAATGTACATTAGTTAGTGAACTATATGGCCTGGGTGTAACAAAATGTCCGCTGCCGCCTTGTGACTGCAGGCTACTGAGGCCAAGTGCAGGGTGTACCAAGATGGGCGTTTCAGTGTTGAGTCTCTGACAGACTCGGGGCTGTCACTTACATTAACGATTCTGATGGACTGGGTCACCGATACTGATGGGCAGCACATGCGGCTGCGACCCACACTACTGCCCCATAAGCTTACCTTCCACTGCAAGGATTCGCTCTCATTGTGCCAGGACCCGCACTCTACTCCACCCACTGACTTCCGGGAGCCAGTCTGCGTGCAAAGGTATCGGGTGAAGCATTTGCCCGGGTACAAGTACTCGGGCAAATACTCGGTGTCGGTACAACCCTAGTTGGTACTTCCAAATTCAGTGAGTTAAAGTGGACCAGCTGAATTCTGAACAGTGAGTGGCTGTCCCTGCCTCTGACCTGGCAGCAGGCAATAGAGCAGGACTGGCACAGTGAGAACTGTGAGTTTGCCCCACCCAGACTTGGGCTCACCTCCTGGCCTCCCCACTACTCCAAATAATGTGCTTTGCGTCTGTGAAGGACCCAACCAGGACATTGGATTTGGATGGGACTGCAGGGTAGCTTCTCGCCTATGTGCCCTGGCATTTGAGGGAGTTGCGAGCATTCAGGAAGATGTCCTGTTATATAATGCAAGATAACGTGTTATTACTACATTTATCAGTCAAGGAAGCCATGATGGTCTCTGCAAACTTGACTCGGCAAGAAGATGCTTGTGGAAAGAAAACTGTTTTAATGAGATCTGCTCTGTTGCCGGACTGTCTGGGGTGTGGTTTGTCTAGGGGCCTAGCTGTTGATTAGCTTACTGTTTAACTAGGGCACTGTTTAATTAGATTAATGTTTACTAGAGCTGCAAGATTAATCATTAAAAAAAAAATCATGATCTTAATCCAGCATTTCCACGATTCATTAATGTAACAAGTGCTGAGCCATTCTCTGCCTACTAACCGCTGTCAAACAACAAAAAAACAACCAACCATCCAGCAAATGTTTATCAACATTGCTAAGTCCTGAGATAAAAGGAAACATTGTAACATTTAGTTCTTTTTTGGATCAATGGGAATGAACTTCGATCTGTAAATGAGGTCAGTGATTCTCAACTCTAGTCATCAGGGCGCCCCAACAGGTCATGTTTTCAGGATTTCCCTCAGATGAAACAGCTGTGGTAATTACTAAGGCAGTGAAACTGATCAAATCACCTGTGCAAAATAATGGAGAGTCTGAAAACCTGACCTGTTGGGGTGCCTCGAGGACTGGAGTTGGGGAAACACTGGTTTAACAAGTTGAGGAATAATCATTTTTCTGACACTTGTTGCTTTCAAGTTAAAATCAGTATGTTCTGCTAGAAAATTACTTGGGGACCCCCAAACACTGTGTGTGTGTGTGTGTGTGTTTGTGTGTATATATATATATATATATATATATATATATATATAATTAAAATAAATAATAAAATAATTTTTAGCAGCGACCCTAGAGAATAAAATGTCACACTGTATTAGTGCAGCGGTCTTTCAAACATGATTTTCTGTAAAAAAATTACACTTCAATGAATAATAAAAAATAAACAGTAAAGTTAGCCCAAATTGTTATTTGTATAACAGGAAAGATTATGTTACGCCGAGAATCGTGATCTTTATTCTAAGCGAAAAAATTGTGATTCTCGTTTTTTTCCAGAATCGTGCAGCTCATTTAGATGTCCTGTTGGATGTTGCATAAAATTAAATGTTGCATATTTTGTGGTGGGGATGGGGTGCCCCTGAACTCAACCATGCAATTCTGTTTAGGAAGACCGTGGGAGTGCCTGCAGTAACTGCTATAAAGGTATAGAACAGGTTGGTAGGCACAGTAGCATCTGTAGACTCCACTGTCTGCAACACCAATATTATTTGCACTGATGATCAGCAGAGCTGTAGACCAAGAGGCAGAGGCCAGATTTATCAACAAAACAATTGTAGCTTTAGAAAAGGGGAGCATTTATTTTTATTTTTTTTTTAATTATCTGAAACACAAATGTGTAGTGGATTGGTTTATAGAATTTTTATATTGATCAATCTAACTACCGTATATACTCAGGTATAAGCCGAGTTTTTCAGCACATTTTTTCTTGTGCTGAAAATGTCCCCCTCGGCTTATACTCGAGTCACCTTTTTGCGCCTGATCTCCCGGATTTTGGGGACCCGGTACCGGCCGGCCGTAGGTCCCCTGGACCCGGAACTTGGCACACATGTTGTCCGGATGCCATAGGAGGGACCTGTCAAAGTGGGCCAGTCTAGATGAAGTCCAGGGCCAAATTTTTGTCCCAGTCCAGCCCTGACAGTGAGGCATGCAGATGGACACCCTAGGCTTATACTCGAGTCAATACGTTTTTTATTTTTTTTTTGTGATAAAATTAAGTGCCTCGGCTTATATTCGGGTCGGCTTATACACGAGTATATACGGTAATTTTATTATAAATATCTTTGCAAAAAATTTTAATTTGTTGCTAAATAAAAATAAAATTTCCCCTGTAGAAAATGGGTAATTCTAAGAGAAGTGTGTGTGTGTGTGTGTGTGTGTGTGTGTGTGTGTGTTTTGGGGGGGGGGGGTGGTTGTTGTAGGATGACACAACCTGACCATTTTTTTATTCTGATTGACTTGGCTGTAAGTAAAAAATTTGCTGACCTTGTTAATGCATTTCGCCTACTCGGGCACACACAGATGCACTTGGAAGCCAAACATTTTGTCATATTTCCTCTGCCATTGAAATCCTTTTTACATCCCATTAGTTAAAATGAAAATGTCACCCGGCATAATGGGAGCTATTGAACAACCTATTATGTAATTGCTCATGCACTTGGGTGATTGACATTGCAGTTAAGTGGCATTCTTGTTTTACCTCTTGATGCCGTAATGCCTCATGTATTATAATTGGCCTGTGACCATATTACTTTCCACATGAAAGAAAACTGCTTTGCCAGAAATCTCAACAACAGACTTGATAGATCAACAGATGTTGCTGGGTAGCGAGCAACATGTAGGCATTGTATAATTTACAAAACTTTTTTTTTATTATTTTGATTAAATTACTAATGCCTACGTGTAAGGAACTGCTAATTTCTTGGAAGGAACCATTTCATGTTTTAACACTTTAGTATTTATTTTTAACGAACAGAATGGTAGTTAAAGGGGTTGTAAAGGCGCACGTTTTTTCACCTTAATACATTCTATGCATTAAGATGTGAAAACATCCAAGGATTAGCGGCCCACCAACCCCCCCCCCCCCCATTTACTTGCCTGACCCCTCGAAAGTCCCGCGGCGTGAACGTACTGGGTTCTTGGCTCATTCATTGGTTGATTGAAAGCAGCGCTGCTGTCAATCCCATCCAATGACGCAGCACACCGGGGGGTGGGGTGAGTGATACCGTGAGCGGCTATAGCCGCCGGCTGTATCACTGAAGCGCGCCCGCAAGAACTAACCACCATGCGAGCTCGCATGAAGGTGGTTAGTTCTTGCGGGGAGGAGCCGAGACGGCCGCCGAGGGACCCCAGCAGACCAGGTTTTGGGGCCACTCTGTGCAAAACGAGCTGCACAGTGGAGATGACATGTTTGTTATTAAAACAAAAAAAAAAATGTTTTACAACCCTTTAATTGAAACATAGGGCATGGTACAATAACCGCATGACAGGGTGGTACAGATAGTCATGGCAGTATATAATCACAGTAATGCATGGCAAAGCCAAAAATGAGCAGAAAATATAAACGAGAAGGGCATACCCTGAATAGATTAAAGGGAGTATAAATAAACAATACCCAAATTGGACGGTCGTAGTCGGCAGCCATGTCAAAGCACCAGATGGAGGAGAAAAGACATCGTTACCGCCCGCCCATTGCTGACAAATTATATTGTAAAACACCTCCTGTTTTTAACCACTTTTAGACTGTCCCACATACATTTACTGCAGCAGGGCAGCTGCTATGTGCCAGATCACGTACCAGGGGCGGGTACCGCAGATTGTATGTTCGCTGGCGCCCACCGATCAGACAGTACAGAGGCAGAAAGACAATCTGCCTATGTAAACAAGGAAGATTGTCGTTCTGTCAGAGGGGAGGTACTGATCTTGTGTTTCTGTTAAGCAGGAACACAGATCTTTGCATTCTCCCAATCAAAGCACCTCTCCCACTAAGCACAACTTGGGCATACATTTAACCCTTGTATCGCTGCTGATGTTAAACCCTTCCCAGCCAGTGTTATTAGTACAGTGACCGTGCATTTCCTTTTTTTTTTTTTTTTTTTTTTTTTTTTTTTTTTTAGCACTCATCACTGTATTGGTGTCAATAGTCCCCAAAAAGTGGCAGGTGTCCGATTTGTCCGCCCAATATTGCAAACATTTTTTTTATAAAATTATCCCATATAGATTTCAAAGTAGCAAGGTCAGCGCGATTTCAGCTGCTACTTGATAAACATCTGTGTGGCTTCATACACAGATGTCTATTGAGGTCGCACCTGAAATCGGCAAAAGTAGTGCAGGAACTACTTTTGCAAATTGGTGCGGTGCCGCAAAATCGTTGTCACACCGATTGGAACATTCCAATTGCCTCTAATAGGCTGCGACTTGATCTTAAATCGCATTACAAATCGCTCCAGTGTGAATCTAGGCTTAAGGCGGGGTTTGACAAATTTGCTTGGAATCTAGGAGCCAGCTAAAAAAGTTAGGAGCCAGAAAACGCACCCCGTCCCGACGAGCTTGCGCGCAGAAGCGAACACATGCGTAAGCAGCGCCCGCATATGTAAACGGTGTTCAAACCAAACATGTGAGGTATCGCCGCGATTGGTAGAGCGAGAGCAATAATTCTAGCCCTAGACCTCCTCTGTAACTCAAAACATGCAACCTGTAGATTTTTTTAAACGTCGCCTATGACGATTTTAAAAGGTTAAAGTTTGTCGGAATTCCACGAGCGGACGCAATTTTGAAGCGTGACATGTTGGGTATGAATTTACTTGGCGTAACATTATCATTCATAATATTTAAAAAAATTGGGTTAACTCTACTGTTGTCTTATTTTTTAATTAAAAAAAGTGTAATTTTTTCCCAAAAAAGTGCGCTTGTAAGACCGCTGCGCAAATACGGCGTGACAAAGTATTGCAACTATCGCCATTTTATTCTCTAGGGTGTTAGGATAAAAAATATATATAATGTTTGGGGGTTCTAATTAGAGGGAAGAAGATGGCAGTGAAAAATTACATTAGAATTGCTGTTTAACTTGTAATGCTTAACTTGTAATACCAACGGCCACCACCAGATGGCACCAGCTCACAAAAGGAAGAGCTGGGGACTTCACAAGGCTGCAAAGCCACGGCCTCAATTGCCGGACAACACGGGCGCCCCGCGATCGAGCGGCGGGGGAGGTGGGGGCCTAGTCCGCCGCGATCCTGGGGAAAAGGCGCTCGGCGGACTAGGCCAAAGACGCGGCCTCACCTAAAACATCCTGCCCGCAGCGATCCTGGGAAAAGGCCGCTCGCGGATGTTTTAAGCGAGTCCGGAGCGCCGGTCCTATGGAACAAATTATTTTTTTTGCCCACCTTCCAAACCAAGTCGCCAGGACGCTATTTCTAGTGGCCATGGCGACCGGGATTTGTCGAGCCCTGGCTTAAGGTATAATTTAGTTGCTTTTGGGTATAAACTGACTGCTGTTCTCCGTTCCTTTGATTCTCTTTTCCCCCCATAGGTCCCAGTTCACAGGTATGCAGTTTCATGACTCTGCTGACTTGGCTGCTTGGATTTAACGCATTGCAGCTGGATGTAAAGTGAGCCCTAATACCAATAATGTCCATGATTGAGACTTCACTGCTTTATATGTAACCTATAAAACCGTGAATGCTTCTAGCTTTTGAAAGCGCTAGACTTTTACTGACAAGGCTGCAATTAAATCCATTAAATAGATTGCAGTAGGAACAGCCTGAAAGGAAGTGGTTCTTTTTTTATTCACCTCCATGAGGCAGGGAATAGTGTTTAACCACTTAAGGACCGAGCCTGTTTTTCAGACTCTGTGTTTACAAGTTTAAAACAGTTTTTTTTTTTTTATGCTAGAAAATTACTTGGAACCCCCAAACATTGGATATATTTTTTTCTAACACCCTAGAGAATAAAATGGCGGTCATTGCAATACTTTTTGTCACACCGTATTTGTGCAGTGGTCTTACAAGCACACTTTTTTTGAAAAAAAAAAATCACTTTTTTTAATTAAAAAATAAGATTGATCACTTCCTCGGGGGCATTCCTTTTTGGAGAGCATACAATATCTATGGAAATATACAGACAGAAAATTGGTAATGGGTAAACAGAGACCAAATGAGCATTGACAGCATGGAAGTGCAAAAGATGGCAAACGTGCAGTCACAGCCCGAATCAAGGTCGCCGTTGTAAAAAACAGAACATACAGAACTAACAAACAAAACCTTTTCCCTCTGATTGTAGCATCTGCTCTATACATTGCGCTGGAATAAGTAGCTGTGTGACAGCTGACAATATTGTTGATTAGTCCATCAAAATATGATTGATAATCTAGTCTATTTTTTATGCTTTGAGGACAGTTTTACCCCTTGAAATTACTATTTTCATTTAGGGATGTTACATAGACTTGCTTACCCTCCAATATCAATTGTAACGATTTTGGGTATTTATAGATACAATATAAGGTTCAAACCCCCCCCCCTTTTTTTTTTTTTAATACATATTCTTTCTTTCTTTTTTTAGAAATGTCATTGTGTATTCTGTGAGTCCGATTTTATCTTTAGCCTTTTGGGTCCAGTACTTGTCGGTCTTACCAGTCAGTAGCGCTACAACCTACAGGAATAACTTTTTCCATATTTGTTCTTGCTGTTACTGTGACGGTATGTTTTGTTTGTTAGTTCTGTATGTTCTGTTTTTTACAATGGTGACCTTGATTCGTGCTGTGACTGCACGTTTTCCATCTTTTGCATTTCCATGCTGTCAACGATGCTCATTTGGTCTCTGTTTACCCATTACCAATTTTCTGTCTGTATATTTCCATAGATATTGTATGCCCTCCAAAAAGGGATCTATCCCGAAACGCGTTGGGACTCCCAATCGATCACATTTTGTAACCGTGTTTTGTTACATTTGACCTGTTTTTAATTGCGAGTCAATTATATGTTTTTACATCATTGACTTCTTTTATTAAACAGTAAACTAATGTTTTCCATTTCATAAATTTTGTAGTTTTTATACCAGTTGCCTTTAAAGTCCCACCCCTTGAGTGGGGCCCCTTTATCCATTTACTTACATATGGGATGTTGGGAAAAAAGGGAATTCCCCCAGGGTGGGGCTTTAACGGTAACAGTTAAGGAAACGTGTGATTTCAAGAAAATTTATTATATAGTTTAATTCAAAAAGTATGGCAACACCTAATGCCCCGTACACACGATCCGAAAATCGTACGCAAAATGCCGCTTTCGAAACGATCGTACGATAATCGGATCATTAGTACAGCGCTTCCGAGAGCCGATCAGGACAGTTCATCTGATTTTATTTATCGGACATGCACAAATTTTTTTTTTCGTACGATGCCAGATCGTCCGATTTTCGTGTAATCAGTACAGCTGTCGTTCGAAAATGCAAAACAAATGCATTACAACACATGACATCACTTCCGATTTTTTATTCTGCCGTGCGAGAATTTTCGTGACTTTAGTAAACTCATCAGATTCGACGTGAGATTAGCATACAAAAAAAAAACGGACGATCATTCGTCCGATAATCGGATCGTGTGTACCGGGCATAAGTAAACACTTGGCGTGACACTTCTTTATTGGGGTTTGAGTTAAAGTCCACTTTAACTTCACACGTGGCCATGACCCATTTCATACTTGCCTGATGCCTCGTACACATGATCTGTCAAAAGTCCGCTGGGAAAACCGAGAACCCGCTCGGTTGCTTTTCCCAGTGTACATACGGCCGGTTTTCCCGACAGGAAAATTGCCATGAGAGCTTTAGTCGTGTGTATGCTCCACTCCAGTGTTTCTCATAGGAAAACTGCCAGAGAAGCAAAAAAACGCAGAGAATCGTGGCGTGAAAAAAGAAAACAATTTCATTAAAACTGCTATGGAGAATACACACAGCCGGTTTTCCCGACCAAAAGCAAACATGGCAGTTTTCCCGTTGGGAAAACCGATCGTGTGTACGAGGCATAACTCTTGATCCAAGGTTGAACTGATTGTGAAAGAACTTTTTCATCTGAATAAGTCTTCGGATTGGCTGGCTCTGACTATTATGGTTTTTGCATAATGGAAGTGCTCATATGACCCCAGCTGTAGTAAGAGCCAAAACTTGTAGATGGACAGAACAGCCAAGAGTGGCAAATCAGACCTCTTCCACATTGGAGAACGTTTTTGATCGTGTCACCTGTGTAATTATTGCATTTAGACTAGGGATGTACCGATACTAGTATCGGTACCGATACCAAGCATTTCCCCGAGTACTTGTACTCGGGGGAAATGCTTCGATGCCTCAGGCAAGGGAGTTGCAAGTCTTTTCCCCCATGCTGTGCTGTCTTTCCCCCGTGCTGTGCTCTCTCTTTCCCCCGTGCTGTGCTCTCTCTTTCCCCCGTGCTGTGCTCTCTCTTTCCCCCGTGCTGTGCTCTCTCTTTCCCCCGTGCTGTGCTCTCTCTTTCCCCCGTGCTGTGCTCTCTCTTTCCCCCGTGCTGTCCTCTCTCTTTCCCCCGTGCTGTCCTCTCTCTTTCCCCCGTGCTGTCCTCTCTCTTTCCCCCGTGCTGTCCTCTCTCTCTTTCCCCCGTGCTGTCCTCTCTCCCTTTCCCCCGTGCTGTCCTCTCTCCCTTTCCCCCGTGCTGTCCTCTCTCCCTTTCCCCCGTGCTGTCCTCTCTCTCTTTCCCCCGTGCTGTCCTCTCTCCCTTTCCCCCGTGCTGTCCTCTCTCCCTTTCCCCCGTGCTGTCCTCTCTCCCTTTCCCCCGTGCTGTCCTCTCTCCCTTTCCCCCGTGCTGTCCTCTCTCCCTTTCCCCCGTGCTGTCCTCTCTCCCTTTCCCCCGTGCTGTCCTCTCTCCCTTTCCCCCGTGCTGTCCTCTCTCCCTTTCCCCCGTGCTGTCCTCTCTCCCTTTCCCCCGTGCTGTCCTCTCTCCCTTTCCCCCGTGCTGTCCTCTCTCCCTTTCCCCCGGTGCTGTCCTCTCTCCCTTTCCCCCGTGCTGTCCTCTCTCCCTTTCCCCCGTGCTGTCCTCTCTCCCTTTCCCCCGGTGCTGTCCTCTCTCCCTTTCCCCCGGTGCTGTCCTCTCTCCCTTTCCCCCGGTGCTGTCCTCTCTCCCTTTCCCCCGGTGCTGTCCTCTCTCCCTTTCCCCCGGTGCTGTCCTCTCTCCCTTTCCCCCGTGCTGTCCTCTCTCCCTTTCCCCCGTGCTGTCCTCTCTCCCTTTCCCCCGTGCTGTCCTCTCTCCCTTTCCCCCGTGCTGTCCTCTCTCTCTTTCCCCCGTGCTGTCCTCTCTCTCTTTCCCCCGTGCTGTCCTCTCTCTCTTTCCCCCGTGCTGTCCTCTCTCTCTTTCCCCCGTGCTGTCCTCTCTCTCTTTCCCCCGTGCTGTCCTCTCTCTCTTTCCCCCGTGCTGTCCTCTCTCTCTTTCCCCCGTGCTGTCCTCTCTCTCTTTCCCCCGTGCTGTCCTCTCTCTCTTTCCCCCGTGCTGTCCTCTCTCTCTTTCCCCCGTGCTGTCCTCTCTCTCTTTCCCCCGTGCTGTCCTCTCTCTTTCCCCCGTGCTGTCCTCTCTCTTTTCCCCGTGCTCCGTGCTGTCCTATTTCCCCCCTCAATTTGTCAGGATGGAGAGCAGAGGTGGGAGCTGCTAAACCCGGCTCCTACCTTTTCAGAATGATCACGGACTCTGTACATTCATATGACTGAGCATCGTAACCTGTGTTTACAATGCTTCAGTTTATGAATGGAGAGGAGCTTCCCTCCATTCATTTTAGCTGACGCTGCAGAGAAAGGGACTGGGGAATCTGTGTCCTTAGTCCCTTTCTCTGTCTTAAAGGGGAGATGTCAGAGGTCTGTTAAGGCCCCTGATATCTCTCCAAAGACCCCCAACAGGGCTGATTAAAAAAAAAAAAATTGTAATAAAAAATGTAAAAGAAAATTGTACAAAAAAAAAAACTGTCACATGACATAAAAAAAAAAGTATCGGTATTCGGTATCGGCGAGTACTTGAAAAAAAGTATCGGTACTTGTACTCGGTCTCAAAAAAGTGGTATCGGGACAACCCTAATTTAGACCATTCTATAGGAAAACATTTCCCCTGAAAGTGATGTTTCTCCAAATCTATTCTCTGCCTGTATTAAAATAAAAAATTAAAAGAGAGAATAGCGACATATTCAAAAACATCTTACCGGCACATGCATGAATTTATCGCAATTGCATCATTTATCACACTACCATGAGACGGATTTCTAAAGAGCATCTATAAAACTCGTTATGAATTCCAAGGTTGATCTGGAGTCTGTGTGGTGCTAGGCGGGCCGCGCTCTGAATAACGATGTGTTCGGTAATTACATTCAATGCTGAAGAACACTGGGGGGGGAGTTGGTGAGAAGGGAATACTTGCACTAAAAACACAATTGCCCTAATCTCTTTTTATTGTTAATATCTAGTAAAAAATACTCTGCAATACCAAAGTCTAATGATACTTTGTGGTTAGTGGCATGTCTTGTTTTCCTTTTGTCACTGGAAATTGAGCCGGTCTCAAAATAGCTTGATATCGATTTACTATAAGAAACATTTTGTTTCTTCCTTGATGGTACTCACAATACAATTTATGCCGCATGCTTCGAGAGAAAAATAAGAATGAATTGCTGAATGTTCTAGTAAAATTAGTAGACCTGTGTGTTTGCGTAACAACTGTTGTGTGAGTTTTGCTCATTTGGATTTCTGTCGGCAAGATTTTCTGCTGCAGTTTAGAGGACATTGAACCATTCACTTGCATCTGTGCCCTTGAGAATATAGTGTACTGTCTTTCTCCGTACACATCCGCTATAAAGCTATATTGATTGGAAGATGATTAAAGGAAGCGTATCTAACACAGTGATGATCAACTTTCTTGACATGGGGGCCCCAAGTGTGACCCCTGGCAGCACATAACAATTTGTGAATTTTCAGTGCAAAAGGCCCGCAGACAGACACAAAACAGGATATAATAGGTGGGGAAGAGAGCGCTAGTAAAGAATATATATACCTAATATAATATATTCTTTACTAGCGCCCTCTTCCCCACCTATTGATCCTATTGCACAACATATATGTTTTGACACAGAGGAGCAGCTGGTCACATAAGCATATATTATTATTCCACCTGTGATTAATTATTATATACTTATATAAGTTTGGCGCGGAAATACACCCCACTCACACAAAACAGGATATAGTGAAAGACTATGGGCATGATGCCAAATACTGTCAGACTGAGGACATAATACAAGAGATTGTCAGAGACTGTGTACATGATTCAGGAGATGGTCAGGGACTGCAGAGATGGTGCAGGAGATGGTGAGATTCTGCAAACATGGTACAAGCGGTGGACAGAGACTGCGGAACATGATAAAAAAGAGGATCAGAGATTGTGTACATGATGCAAGAGATGGTCAGAGACTGCAGATATGGTGCAGGCGGTGGGGAGATACCCGCGAACATGATACAAGGAATGGTCAGAGATTGTAGACATGATGCAAGAGATGGTCAGACTGCAGACATGGTGCAGGCGGTGGTGAGATACCGCGAACATGATACAAGGAATGGTCGGAGATTGTAGACGTGATACAAGAGATGGTCAGAGACTGCAGTCAAGATATGAGATGGTCTGAGACTATGGGGGGGGAAGCGATTGCCAGAGACTGCAAACGTGATACAAGAGATGGCCAGAGACTGCAGACAATATGTGAGATGGTCAGAGACTGCAGTCAAGATATGAGATGGTCTGAGACTATGGGGGGGGGGGGGCGATTGCCAGAGACTGCAAACGTGATACAAGAGATGGCCAGAGACTGCAGACAATATGTGAGATGGCCAGAGACTGCAGACAATATGTGAGATGGCCAGAGACTGCAGACAATATGTGAGATGGCCAGAGACTGCAGACAATATGTGAGATGGCCAGAGACTGCAGACAATATGTGAGATGGCCAGAGACTGCAGACAATATGTGAGATGGCCAGAGACTGCAGACAATATGTGAGATGGCCAGAGACTGCAGACAATATGTGAGATGGCCAGAGACTGTGGACATGCTGCAGGAGGCTGTCGGAGACACTGAACTTGCTATAGGAGTTGTTGGGGGACTGGAGTCCAGCTTCAGGAGACCTATTACATGGGACTGCTGGAAATAATTGCTGCAATAAGGAAACACATATTGATATCTACAGGGGCTCTGATGCTCGTGCAAAAAAGCCTAAAGGAATGCAAGTTATGCAACAGGACTGTATAGTTTGCTGTGGGGTAGGGGCCAATGACGATCAGCTAGGAGAAATGTAGCCACACCAATCTGCTTTCCCCCTAGAAGACTTGGGCAGAGTATGTTTTTTTGTTTTACAGTTTCACCACAAATTGTGGGACTGGTCCAACTTTTCCAATGCCTGCACCTTTACGTGCATGGGATTAAAACATACCCGTTTTTATCACTCTTCAATTGTTTACCTTGTCAAATAGAGTTCTGAAGAACCAGGCATGTTGAGGATATCTAAATATTCCTCATATGGTGTGGCAATAGTTTCTTGTCTGCAAGCCAGGAATTGGCACGTTTTTATTTACTGGCGAGCCGTAAACGATCGGGTCACATTCAAGACCCTCTGCCTCCCTCACAAATGCTCACAAGGAAACGCTCCTCAATACTTATGTGTGAAAATAAAACCCTACGTCACCAATCGCATCCTCCGGTCAACCAACCAAAACCTCCAAATCCTGCTACAAATCTAAGGGAGAATGAAGATTTGCAGTACAAGGACCTCGCCTCTGGAACGCTCTATCCACGACATCTGCTTGGAAGAAAACCATCGGCTTTTATGAAAAAACTAAAGACCCACCTCTTCTGAAGGAGCAGGTCGACACTGGATGCAAAAATTTCTCCTAGCTGATCATCAATGTAAACCTCTGGCTTTGTTTAACTAAAAGGCAGCCTTCATCCACATGCTGGCTTGTATACAATTTTTGGGCAGTTTCTAGGTATTTTGCCAAGGCACCCCTGAAGAAACCTCAAAGGCACCCTGGTTAAAAGGCTGGTGTAAACATAGAAGGAAGTGAAAGAAAATCTCTCCAAAGTGAGGAAAATCCCCTATTGGTTGTCACTGAAACAGGTGTCCCCATTGGAAGATTTCCCCCCCCCCTGTTGGTGGCAACTCAAAATTTCGGTTTATCCCTCGCCATGAGAAATCGAGCATATCTCCCTAACAAGGAAGGACACAGACGGCAATACAAATAAAAGTTTGTGCTTTAGCTCCTGAATGTGGGCAGATCCTTAAAGCGGTGGTTCACCCTCCTTAACATCATTATAGCATTAAATTCGGCATCGTAGCGCGAGCTACAGTATGCCGGTCTTAAATTTTTAATCCCCGTACTCACTGTGCTATGGATCATTGAAGATTCCGACTCCCGCGGGGAATGGGCGTGCCTATGGAGAGGGAGGATGATTGACGGCCGGCTCTGGCACGTCACACTCCCCGAAGACAGCCGGAGTAGGTCTCGGCTCTGCACGGCGCCTGCGCACAGGCTATGCGCAGGCGCCGTGAAGAGCCAAGCCTATTTCGGCTATTTCCGGAGAAGCGTGACGTGCCAGGGCCGGCCGTCAATCACCTTCTCTCACCATAGGAACGCCCATTCCCCGGAATCTTCAATGATCCATAGCACAGTGAGTACGGGGATAAAAAATGTAAGACCGGCATACTGTAGCTCGCGCTACGATGCCGAATGTAATGGTAGAATAAAAAAAATTTTTTTTTTTTTTTTTTTTTAATAGGGTGAACCCCCGCTTTAATGTCATTGCATACAATGCAGAATTGGTGGTGGCCACTGGTCTTGCACTTTACATAATAATGTTGGTTGAAGAGACGGCCATATGACCCGGAGACAAGACGTGGTTTCATGTATCCTGTCTATCCCAGAACCAGTGGGAACAAGTCTGCATGAATGAGGAATAGGGTATGTCATTCTCTGAATTGCACTTCTACAGAACAACCAGTATGTCGTGATTCCAGCCCATCAGCACATTCTACATGTATTGATTTACAAGTCAGAACTTTACAAAGTATATGAACATAATTGTTAGCATTTTAAAAGAGTTCTATAGCCTATAGAGAGAGTATACGCTTTCATTTTATGACCTCATTGTAATCGCAACAAAACGACAATAGTATCGGCTTCTTTGAAAAATCTCCTTTCATGTTGTAAATGCTTCCGTCTGCTGGCCATCTCTTCCCACAACCTACTGCATTCCATACATTCTTTGCAGATTCCACGCAACAGTTTACTATGAATTTCTAAGGACAAAATATTCTATGGTACAAGCAGTGATTCCTGTATTGACTCCTGCCTTCAGCTCCTCTGTAGTTCAGAAGGCAGGCTCTGTGAAATGTGTGGCACAGCAGTGCCCATAAACGGGGCATAGTGAATATGTGCTGCAGAATTCAAGGAAGTAAATGTGTGGAGGTCTTAACCAGAAAAAATTGAAATAAAAAAGAGTAGAATGATTTATTTTTTATTTTTTTGACCATAGATAT